>NC_060159.1:24968756-24984371 GCF_021292245.1 Micropterus dolomieu | reverse complement strand
AATATATATATATATATATATATATATATATATATATATATATATATATATATATACACACACACACACACACATATATATACACACACACACACACACATATATATACACACACACACACACACATATATATACACACACACACACACACACACACACATATATATATACACACACACACACACACACACATATATATATATACACACACACACACACACACATATATATATATATATATATATATATAAAGCTTATAGTTAGGGATGGTTCAGGTGACTCCTGAACCATCCCTTAGTTATGCTGCTATAGGCCTAGACTGCCGGGGGATTTCCTATGATGCACTGAGCTCCTCTCTCCTCTACTTTCTCTCCCTCTGTATGCAACCTTATCCCATTATTGCATGTTACTAACACAACTTCTCCCCTTTCCGGTAGTCTTGTGCTTTCTTGTCCCTCTCCTCTCTTTCTTTTTTCTGGCTCTGGAGCTGTGGAGTCTGGATCTGTGGTTGCGGGTCACCTGCTGCCCCCTTGTTCCTGCTCGACACCCTCTGTTACAACAACTATTGTTACTAGTCCTATTATTATTATTGTTATTATAATAATTATCATTAACACTACTATAAATATCTGTACCATTTTTCATTTAGTCTATAGCAACATCACCTTTACTGTCTGTACCTCTGTGTGTGTATATTGTGTAGGCTGCCTCTCTCTCTCTCTCTCTCTCTCTCTCTCTCTCTCTCTCTCTCTCTCTCTCTCTCACCCCCAACCGGTCGAGGCAGATGGCCGCCCACCCTGAGCCATCGTTCTGCTCGAGGTTTCTGCCTCTTAAAAGGAAGTTTTTCTTTGCCTCTGTCGCCTAGTGCTGCTCTTGGTGGGAATTGTTGGGATTCTGTAAATAACATCACAGAGTACGGTCTAGACCTGCTCTTTTATGAAAAGCGCTGTGAGATAACTGTTGTTGTGACTTGGCGCTATATAAATAAAATTTAATTGAATATATATACATATATACATATATACATACATATAGGCTGTATATTCATAGGCTTTAAATAAATATTACTAATACAAATACAATTACTAGTACTAATACTGCTATTCATAATAGTCTCAATCACTGCCACTATTAGGCTATTATTAAGTTAAATAATATGGATAGTATAATATGTACCTAGAACTCATCATTACAATATTAGAATATATAAAATGATTAATCTTTTAATACTCCCCCTGAAGGATTTATGATCATTCTTGTGAAATTAATTTGCACTGTTTAACAGACAGACTGCTTTGAAGCCAAGAAACATAGAGGGCAGATAAACCTGCTGTTGGGCCCCCATTAATCCCTCTCCCTCCCAACCTCTCCCTGTGTTTGCTGTGTGTTAATTTATGAATATGCCAATTATAAACCCAAAACCTAATAATGAAGGCGTCTGACAGTGACAACCTGCACCGCTTCTGGTTGCTGTGACAACACGTCTCTGGGATGGCTGCTGGTCACTAAGAAATAGTCCAGCAACAAAATGTCGTTTTTATGCTTCAGTGTTTGTACAGAATACCCAAAGTTTTTGGGATTTGGAGGAGCTGGTAGGTGGATTTTTTTATCTTTGGACAGAGCCAGGCAAGTTCTTCCGCCTCCTTACAATCTTTATGCTAAGCTAAGCTAAGTTCTCTTGGCAGAAATGGGAGTGGTATCAATCTTCTGATCTAACGCTCAACAAGAAAGCAAATCAGTGTATTCCTCAAAATGTTGAACTATTTCTTTAAGGCCCTTATGATTACATATACTTATAATTAGGCCCTTATGTGTAAATTGATATTGAAGTTTACAGCTGCACATTCCCAAACATTTTTAATTAGATTACAGTAACACCAACCAGTTGACACACCGTAATCCTGAAGCCTTCAGCTTGCATCTTTCTATAGCTAGTATGATAACAATAAGAAGCCATCTCGTTCACCACTTGGCAGATTTAAGGTGAATCCTCAGTACCCAGACAACAAACCCACTCAAGCGCTGAGTCCTTTCATCTGTAAAACACATTTAGGAATACAGAGGGGCTCATTCAGGCAACCCTCCTGCTAATAAATTAAATCAGGCTCAGATGCAGCTGCCCCTTTGTGCTAATAAACTACATTAGCTTTTGTAAGCGCCTTTTAGCAAAAGGTGGTAAGTTTGATAAGTGTCCCAGGTTTGATTACTTTGACAGGCCAAGTATCAGCCAAATGCCCGACAGAAACCTCCACATTGTTAAAACACCAGGAAGACTTTTGCACAGCCCTCTGATGTCAGCCTTCTCCAAATAGCTCTATTGTGCCTCGGAACAGATAATGACCGGTAATGATCTGATAAATGTCTCAATGGCATCCATCCATTCATAGTGCTGTAAGAAGTTTTACAAGATAAGAAGGAGGAGATGCTCCTGGGCAGGGGTGGAGCATCAACAATGATGTCACAGGTTGGCAAAACTATCATCCAGTTTCATCTCCAAATAGTTTTATATGAATCCTTTATTTGGAGGCTTGCAGTGAAGAGAGATAGAAAAGTGATGGTCACATACCATCCATCCATCCATCCATCGTCAACCGCTTATCCTGCGTACAGGGGGGGCTGGAGC
The DNA here is from genome assembly GCF_021292245.1 of Micropterus dolomieu. NCBI lineage: Eukaryota > Metazoa > Chordata > Actinopteri > Centrarchiformes > Centrarchidae > Micropterus > Micropterus dolomieu. The sequence goes on along the minus strand of NC_060159.1, from coordinate 24,981,748 downwards.
CAATTCCAGCTTACATCAGGCGAAAGGCGGGGTGCACCCTGGACAGGTCGCCAGTCCACCGCAGGGCCACACATAGACAAACAACCAGTGACACTCACACTCACACCCAAGGACAATTTTAGAGACACCAATTAACCTAGTCCGCATGTCTTTGGATGGTGGGAGGAAGCCGGAGCACCCGGAGAGAAAATACACATGTAACCAAAATGTTCCTGGTTCGATAATTGATTTGTGTCATTCCACTCTTTCGCCCTGTGTTTCTTGTTGATCTACACTATAAACTGTCAAAAAGGTTTTAAATGCAAAATAAACACAAAATGGGGAGGGAAATGCAACAAACATCCTGCGTCAGATTCCAACCACATCACTTGAGCTAACGGAGCCACATGATGATCTTCATTTCAAGGAGTGCAAGGAGTGGTGTGAGTCAGCGGGGTGTGAATCCCACCTTCTGCTAACGGTTTTGCTGTCGGTTAATCTGCCAGCTCTCCGACAATTCCAGCGCTTTAAAAACACCTGCGAATGCTGTCTCTACACTTGTTCTTCAGTCAGATCTGCACTCTCCGTTGGTATAGAATAAGCACTCAGCTCAACACACACTGGTCTTCATAAAATGTATTATTCACCAAAAAAACGGATGAATTCATTGTGAAGAAAAGCCAGTATCGTAGTTAGAGCCGTGTCCATTCCAGTGACGTTCAGTTGAGGCAAAAGCTACACAACCAGAATGGACCCAGTTATGAAGGTGGAGCTGTTATTTACTGCAAGTCAACTTCTAATAACCTGTACAGCGGTGTAGTTCTCTGTGGTGGAAAGTAGTGAAAATTTGCACTCAAGTTAAAGTACAAGTACTCCCATATCAACATACTCAAGCAAAAGTAAAAATTACCATTTGACAAACTACTCAGGTGAAAGTATGAAAGTGCTTAAACTACTCAAAGTACAAGTTCCTATGTGTTTCTGTATTGTTTAGTGTGTCTGTCATTTTATGCCAGTCCAAGTCAAGTTTCAAGTCTTTGGTCAGCAGAGTCAAGTCTCTTTTTGGAATAATACATGTTTCATCTGTGCTGTGCATCAGGTTAGAAATAGCCACTGTGCAATGTGGTTATTTCTAGGGAATGCTTGGCTTTGCTTGTTCTCTGTTTATCTATTTCTGTTTAAACACAATTATTTTACTTTTACATTTATTCATTTAGCTGACGCTTTTATCCAAAGCGACTTACAATTGCTATATATGTCAGAGGTCGCACGCCTCTGGAGCAACTAGGGGTTAAGTGTCTTGCTCAGGGACACAATGGTGAATGGGTCACAGTGGGAGATTGAACCCGGGTCTCTCACACCAAAGGCAGGCTTATCCATTGCGCCATCACCACCACTTTTATTATTATTACTATTTTATTTAAGCAATAAGCTATTATTTTTTATCTACATGAAGGTATTGATAAGATCATACCTGCTAGCTGCCTTGCCTGCTGTTGCCGCTTATATCTGTTGTTATCTTGAGATGGACATGTAGCCAAACAAACCACTTGCTTTGATATGAAGGGTGCTGCATATGATTAGCCTTCTGCAATAGCACAGGTTCCCAATTCAATATGATTATTCCTAAAGCCTCTATGAACATAATCTCTACAGTGTAAAGAATTATTGTGGCAACAGCACAGGAGCATTGTTGAATGACGTAGGGGTAAGCCTATATATAGAGGGAGACTGTGCGTCACATGTGAAACCCAACAGGACTTTTTTATCCACCCGTATTTGCTCTCTCGCTATACATCTCAAAAAAGTATTGTTTCTAAATAAATAGCTGAGTGAAAACCAAGATCAGTTTCACAAGCAACATTGTATTTATAAAATTCACCAACAGGCATCACTATAAAACAAATAGCATCCAATGTGAATTTGAGAGAAGAAACAGGCTAATTTCCACCAAAAGAAAGCCATGCCCTGCACAACGAGAGGATTCTGTTGATATATGAGAATCAATCCAGTGATCTTCTTAGGTGCTTTAATTACACCAGTAATAGAAAGTCTAAGTTTTTCTGCCGGTTTGTGAAAGTGTGATTCAGGCTGTCATCAGTGGCACAGTGTACTGCATTTGAGTTACATTAGTACAACAACCAAACCTTAAATGGAAAAGGTATTTGCCTGATTTTCTAAATGTTTGCAACTGCCCAGCTCATTAATATCTGGCACAAGTTAAAGTTCACTTGCATTATCATGCACACAGCTTGGATGACAGCTCATTTCAGTAACATAGCCAAATGCATAGTAGACATAACAGACTAGTTGTAACAAAGATATAAATGGAAAAATAAGCAAATTTAAAAGTATATTACTGGCCCGAAAAAGTACTTGAGTAAACAGTAAAAGTATAGTTTTAAAAAAGAACATGAAATTGTACTACCCAACACTTTTAGTTCTTATCCACACTCTATTTATTAGAGATAAGGCCGTGCATGTATGATGATATACGTGATGTATTATAAGAATTGGATATCGGACTCCAAGATGCCGCCTTTTCATTTGAATGAAAGTTGCTCAACCCCTGTATAAAAACTTTTTCTCCACTTCTTGATTTGCTTCCTCGTTGTGCATCCTAGGGTTCATATGCATTAGTGTTTCTCTCCTGGCCGCCCCTTGCACAGATCTGCCCATATATTTACATTGGGAAGTCCCATTTCTAGGCTCTGAGAAAGCATGGGAAATATAAAACCATCATGGTTTGGAACCAGGCTTGTAACTGCGAAAGCTTGTTAAAGTTAAATGAATTGAGTTCCAATTTGAACTCCAAATCCAAGCGTTGCACGGTGTAGGACAAGGTCAGAGGAAAACAACAGCTCAAGCCAGCATCTGGATGGATGGATAGATGGATAGATAGATAGATAGATAGATATTTGAACTCCAGCAGCCCAACTTCTCCCTCTTAGCCCATATGTGCTTGCTCATCCTTGGTGTGTGTGTGTGTGTGTGTGTTTGTGTGTGTGTGTGCTGGACAGCAATAAGTGGATTAACGCCATTTCCCATAAGAGGCTAAACGGGATGTGACCTCATCACCGCTGACCCCGGAGTCCCCATGGCGACGCAGCACCATGGCGACAGAGAGCTGCTGGAGCTTCTGATGCAGCAATTTGCATCTGCTTTTCATATGCAGCCGCGGAGGAAGGTGTTTGCAGTCTGAAGCTCTGAAAACTGGACACTGTTTTTAGGTGTGTATTGTGTAGAGACTGTATATGCAAGTAAATGTCTATCAGGTTTCATTCAACAAAGCTGTACACCCATGAAACAAAAAAAACTGAATGTCATTAGTCAAAAGTTCACACGATTTCATCTTCAGCAACATGACTATTTTGCCAGCAAATGTCTTCAGATGACTCATTTCCTAATAATTTGCTTTGCAGCTGTCACTTTGATGAAGTAGGTGTGAGTTTTTCGCATACACCTACATTAAACTCCATCAATTTCTTGTTATATGTATTTCCAGGAGGTTTTAATGTCACTAAATGCCTCTTTGAATGGTCAAGATAAAAATAACTACAGTAAAAAAAACACTTCACTCATAATTTAAATAGTATAGGAAAAAAAACATAATTTCAACGGACTTCCACATTTTTAGAAATGTCAACATACATTACAACTTTATAAATCTGAGCTTTATAAAAGTTTATTTATTTATCTACTTGCTAAATGTTCCACTTTCTTCACTGGCTAGTTTCTAATGGTGTCTGTCTGTCTTTTTGAGAGCAGTGAGACTAAAACATACAGTATAAATGTGCTGTAAAAAACAAGCTAAACGTGGCTAAAAGCTCTGACCCATTTAGTCATTTGGTTTGTTTGAGTTAATTCAAGTTAATACAAGAAATATTGAGTGCAGCTTTAGAAAGACTGAGCTCATTACACAAATTACTCAAACATAAAGCTAACTGTCTACAGCTACTTAGGATTAACATGCACAGAGCTGTCTATAAGAGCCAAATTTTGGTGCCAATCTTCTCATCTGACCGTGTATCGGCTAAAGTAACAAGTGTGGCCACAATCCCAGGACGTGAGTCATGTGTTCCTGAGTCACTTTAATGTACTGGTTTGAATTCCAAGACTAGAACTCTAAATCCTCTCTATTCATTGATTGCATTCGTTGTACAGTTTAAAAAAAAACAACCATGAATGAAAAACCTGCTGAGTAGTTACGGGAAATTGTGAATAATCCATTACACCAGAGAGGTGGATACACACACACACACACACACACACATGCACATACACACACACAAACAGGCAGTCGCCTCAGGCTCTTGTCCTGGAGTCGAACTGTAATGCTCCGCAAGACAAAGCACTTCTGTGACAGCTGACTGATTACTAATGCTTACTCATACACACTCACTCACAGAAACACACACACACACACACAAACAGCTCCTACCGCCACCACACCTAGTTTCCCACAGTGTGCAAGTTGTGTTTACCTGACACTCTTTTTTACATGCACACACACACATTAACCCTGTAGATCTTTCCATCTTCTTCTCTTTGGTTTCCTTCAGCCACATTAATCCCTGTCAGTGTGTCTTTCCCCTTCCCTTACTTGCACACAAACACACACACAAGCACGCGCACACACACACACACTGTCGTCAGTGTATTGGGGTGCGAAATTTTACATAAAAGCTTGCAGGTGAAGGTCAAACTACCTGGGAGTTAACCGTTTCAGGAGGACATCTTCAGAGGTGAGTTCAGGAGGGATAGATAGATAGAGAGAGAGAGAGAGAGAGAGAGAGAGAGAGAGACACACACACACGCACGCACACACACACACACACAGCATGACTATCAACCTCACTCTACTGGCTGTTTGGGGCTAAACAGCGCTCCTTACTGTCCAGCAGCGGTACTGACACTGATAGACAGCTTGGTCATGTCAAAACCTGGTTTAAACCTTTTCATTTGTTTCATTTGCAAAGATTTCAAGTAGAAAAAAGATTGCAATTTAATGTGAAGAACATAAATAATGGCATTCAATCTTATCTTTGCATTTGAAACTATTTATTTTCAATGTGACTTCAGTATTACTCCTCACACTGCTTTTTGTTGGTCTTTTTGTCGCACTGTAGCTACATTGCAACTATGAAAGAGGCTATCATAATTAGGGTTGGGTATTGTTTGTTGAAGCCATAGTAGTTGATTGTTAAACTATTATTATTTTTATTGCTGTTATGGACAAGCAAGGTTATCTATTTATTTTTTTGCTTGTTTAAACAAGTCACTTAACTACACTTAAGACTCACAAACAGTGGAAAAGAGAGGCTGCATGTCCAGCCGATCAAACTACACCTGAAGCAGCCGCAGCTGCAGCCGGACGCTCTGTGAGTAACGCATATTTTAAGGTGAGCGGCTGTGTTATAAAAAGTATCGATTGAAGTACTGGTTTGGCTGGAGACGTTTTGATTCTACTCGATACTGGGATGTTTTGGTCATTATATCATAAAGGTATCGAGTAGCGATGATTAGGGATACCCATCCCTAATCATAATTGTCACGATTGTTGTCGTTTCCTTTTTTATTTACCATTTTGTACTGCAAAGACTTGAAAGGTTAGTTCACCCAAATCAGTATACACAACAGAACTTAGTGTTATTTTAAAAACATTAAAAAGTAATTTTGTAAAACTCATCAGCAGTGTGTCTTTCCAGAAAAATGTCCCTGTTACTTCGGATAATCCACAGACTTCACTGTGAACTACTTTTTTACAGAAGAAATAGTCTTACATATATTGCATTGATCACCACAGATTCAATTCCACTTGCCTTCTTTGAATTGGGGTGGCAGCGTTTGTTTGTGTGATCTGGGTGAACTTTTTTAATCCAACAGATCCTCTGGCCGGTACTTACTAAGCAAGACATCTAGACCTTTTCATTTGATGCAATAGTAAAGCAATAAAGAAATCTGTCTGATTATCAGTCTGAACGGCCTTTTGTTTTTTTCTGCAACATTTAATATTTTAATGCAATGTATTATATTAGAATTTCAATAAAAAATGTGGTGGTGTGAGATGTGGTGACCGGGAATCAGGAAGACAAAAATGTCTTATACCTCTAAGTTACTTACTGTCTTGAAATAAATTCTGCTCATACTGCTGAATGTACTGTGAGTGTGATGTACTTTAGCTCAAAGGAAGTTTTGGAACAACTAGGTGCAAAACATGTTATTGATAATTTGATATCTTCGACCTTATCTGATCTCTTGGCATTAAATTGACTCTTGCTCTGAAACTATGTTCTATGTAGATTTCTTCCTGCATAGAAATAATGTTTAAGAATTTATACTTTAATCTGTTGACTGTTCTCTTTCTGTCTCTCTACCAGTCAGCAAAGTTTCTCCAGTGGAACATTTTGGAGAATAGAGGAGGAAAACGAGGAGGAGGGAGAGGAGGAAGAAGGAAAGAGGAAACATGTTGCTGCCAACTCTTCAGAGACCCCACAGTGTGTGTGTGTGTGTGTGTGTGTGTGTGTGTGTGTGTGTCGCTCTATGAAGTGGGAATTTGATGTCCTGGCTCAGAGATGCTTATTTCTACAATGGGAAACTTTTCACATGTGTCCTCTCTCTCTCTCCCTCTCTCTCGCACACACACACACACTTTTCAACTTTTTCTCAGGGATCTTCTAGGGTCGAAACATTCTGTCCAATCACTCTGGCATTTTCCACAAAACACTTTCAAACCCAGAATAAGGTTACTGCTCTGAATCCCCAAATCAGAACAGCCACAAAGGGGGTGCCCTATTGCAAGGTACTCAGTGTTCGGTAGTGTAAGTGATAACTATTTCCAAAACAGTTATTAACCCAAGTAACACTGTGTTAGCAGAATGCAATGTTTTTGTTTTGTTTTTGTCCTCGACTTCTTCTTAGGATGACATAAATGCATAGCTGCACAGCAGGTCAGGGACTCTTCAAGTCAGCTGCTCTCCAAAGAGCTAAAGGAAGAATGTAGAGCATTCTTTCCACAGCTGGAATATACTGTACAGCATTATCTGGTTTGAGAGGCTGCAGTGTTTTCAGTTTGGCTGACTGTTGACTCCTTAGGTTAATTACTGCTCCAATAAAGTGGATTCAGTTCTAAAATGAGCTGGCTAAGCAGTTTGTTCGTTTAAAGTAATCTAGTAAAATGTTGAGTAACATAACTAATTACTTTTAGTACCCTGTAAAAAGGAAACTAGTGTTATTAGTAGAGCTACTCCATGGCCAACTGAATATATAATATAGTTGAGTTGACTTTGTGAATCCAAGTCAAAGGTTTTGGACGTCTCTATCTCTGCAACCTTTTGTGGATTAAAAACAGTAATTGAGAACAGGTGGAAATCCCACATCTGGATCATCACTAAAACCTAATCAGTGGTTCCTTGGCCCTGCTGACTGACACACAAACATAATGGCAAACGGCATACTGATGTGGATGTTTAGCAGGCATGAAGGAAAGTACAAAACAGAGTTGCATAATGGGAACCAAAGAATGCAGTGATTTTTGAGCTTGAGCCATATTAGGGACAAAAATCAGAACGTCCACGTATTGATTCTGATCCCAGCTTTAAGAAAGTGCAATGCTAAATCGCTGATGAACAGATATTTTGCCTAAAAACACTTCCTGAACTTGTAGACAGTAACTGATAACTACAATGGCCATTCTTTGTACAAAGCTGTCAGTGCAGACACAAATTGGTGAAAGACAGAGGGACCAGACAGAAAGAGAGAGAGGGAGGGAGGGGAAACATTTCCATTTATAAAAGGTCCCTGTTAAACTTTTCATCCACACCAAGTATTTTTAAGCCTCCAAAGAGGAAGAATTTGGGGAAAAAGTTGTTAAAATAGGAAAATATAGTACAGAGCTCTAAAGAAACGTTAACTATTAGGACCATTTACTCGCTGAATGTTGAAAACAATGTCACTCGAATCACAAATATCTTTTTTTTTTACCTTATCTGTAGTATAACACTAATTACAGTTATCCTCTGTAGCATTTATGAGCTGTATTATACTTAAAGATAACGTGAGTATCGTAATGAGAAACTGTCTTCACAAAAATAAAAAACATAATTGTGTCATTTGTCCAAGCACTGACAATGACCGATGTTTATGTTTTTCTGACAATGACCTTTTGATCTTTTGCAAACAATGACTATCCTGTCAGAACAGCAAAGACGGAAGTGACCTGCAATGAATCCTTAGATGTACAAAGTATGTGACATTGGTTCCAGCACAAAAAGTTAAGTTATTGTTGTTTCTTTCAAAGACAATCTTTCCTTGACAATAAACAAATAGCTAAGTACTGTGCATGTGCATAGACGATGCTGCTGCTCTGCTAAAGTGCTGCACATGCTACTCCTCCTGTGTAGAGCCGGTGTGAACCAAAACAATAAAGGTGCGGGCCACACAACTGAACAACGAGCTGAAACTGGATATAAAGCCAAGAGAAGCTGCAGATTAAGGTAATACTTCTCTGTAGGTTGATCACTACGAGCAACCCCCTTTCATATTGTCATATTGTCATTTAAGACATTGTTATTATAACAAGCTTTATATTTTATTTATTTCTTCAGATTTTGTTAGGTGTGCCATATTGATACAAATTGGATCTGGATATGTTCTGGTATTTTGTGATAACAATAATTAGATGATATTTTGCATGTGTTTATAAAAGGCTAATGTTGCATTAGCTCGCTCTTGTTAATAGGATTTTAATTGTTGCTTAGTAATGGCCTTAATGACAAACAGGTTTTAGGTATTTACTTAAAACTGAAGAATTTAAGTAAAAATAATATAAAACATTGAAAACAGCAGTGCAAGTAATACTAACATCACACAGTGCAGGTATGAGTAAAGCATTTCATCTGTCGCTGTAGCTGCGAGTTTGGCTGGTTCAGGTCTCTCATGAACAGCTGACTCCTCAGGCTTTTATGCTTGATATTCTGTGCAGTGGTTAGTTTGTGGTCTTTAACGGCAAGTAATATTTTTAGGTAGTTCGCAGACTGACTTATTTTGTGCAACATCCATCTTTTTAAAGCCAAACCATCTCCATGCAAGTGAGGCTGATCCCCATCGGTTCAATCTATCGACGCAGACTGTGAGGCTGGAGGTGTCAGTCATGCATTTTTCGACAGCTACTGCTTTTTTAACTCTAGCACACGTGTACTACATGCAGGATACAGTGACTGCACGGACAAGGTCTTTTTGATTGTTTTTTGCAAAGTGAGTGACGCGGCCTACTTGATAATGTCTGCTCAGCCATTAAAAGCAACAATTAAGATATTATACATATTACTACTAAACATAAAACATAAACGTTACCATTTGATGCACTGTACCAGATTATAGCTTCAAGCTAATTCGAATCTGCAGTCCCTATCGCACACCTCTATAACAAACTATGCAACAACAGCAATAAAACAACTCCTCTGCATGCAAGTACGCAGTCTCCACGGTATTTTGACAGTTTGTCTTGTAGCCAAATAGTCACAGGTTTGATTCCTGACTTTGTGTAACATCTTGAAACACACTTACATGAAAGTACACCGTTTGTCATGTTAACGTTCAAAACAGACTTGTACGATGTAGACCTGAGCATGTGTCCATCCATCCATAAACGTGTAAATGCAGAAATAGCACTCTATGCTTAGTACCAGTTGAGCGTCGCCATGGCAACAGCATCACCTTTTTCCTCGCCAGTTGGAGATGTTTTTATAATATCTATGAGAATCCTCTCTCTCTCTTTTTCTGATCTCTGCCAGGGGTAAGGGGATCATACGTTTGGTCGTGTATTCAGGCCTATCTTTCCACACTAAATCTCCCATAATACTGGACACATTTATGACTCAAGGACCATGGTCATGATCATGGTTGCTGTGATTCACAATTTTTGAAATACCTATTTTATTGACTGAGCCTATCATAAAGCTTGTATTTTTAGCAGTATTTGCCATTTTACGATTTGCTTTAGCAAAAGGCATTTCCTGCAATTGCCAAGGCCACATTTTGGCCTTTGTCGTGACTCAAAAACATCCATAAACAATTTTGGCCTCATGTTGAAACTGGAGCATCTGTAGATTACTTCCATACCTGATATAGACTAGGACACAAGAATGAGAAAATAAGAGTTAATACAATTAACATCTAAAACAGCAAATAGACTGTAGATTTATATTTCATTAATTCTGCCTGCATAAGTATCGATACACCATGTTTAACTACTGTTTTTATAACTGCACTGTTAATGTGGTGTTCATTTACTATTCTGTGCAAGATTAATACTAATAATAATTTTAGCTGATGCTTTAATATATCATATGATATTTAATATATATATCAGAGGTTGCAGGCATCTGGAGCAACTAGGGGTTAAGTGTCTTACCAAGGGACACAATGGTGGATAATCACCAAACCTAATACATGTATGCATGTATACATGTGATGTGAAATGTGAGGTGAAATTATCAAATGCAGGCGTTAGTATGAAATAAAAAATTTGATCAAAGTGAACTCCAATAAAACTGCTATGAAAATCATGAATCAGTTTAGTTATTAATTTACTACTTATTTGTAAAATGTATTTATTTTATATAAGATATTATCTTATATATTTATCAATGAACACTTTGGGAATTGGGAGTTTTTATTATTATTATTATGTTTTCTATGCAGCAATTCTTACATAATGCTAAAGATGGCCATTTCATTTAATTTCCAGTGTTACTCTGTGCACATGACAAATAAAGACATTTGTCTATTATAAGCATGTAATTACAGCTTAAAAAAATCATTAGTTTATTGCCAAAGCAATATAATGACAGCTGCATTTAAGATGTATAGTATTGCCTATATACCTTGTGTAAAGCTAGAATTTAAAACTTAAAATAATTAAATCTATCTAAGCGTTATGCAACATTTAGCATTATTACAAATAAAAATATATGGACAGTATTAAATGCTTAAATGCATTATTTACACATCTACTGTAGTACAGCACAGTAGAGTGCTGTGTACAGATCGCCCCCTCCCCCTTGCATCGTCATCATAACACGGAAGCAGTTTACAGACGGGGGAGCAGGAGAGGCGCAGACACAGGGTGGGAGGTTAAGACAAGGAAAAATTGCATTAAAGAGAAACGGAGAGAAAGGTAGAAATAGGTGCAGAAAAATAAAGGTACACAAGTGAACAAAGACACAGAGCGAGCATCATGGCGCTGATCCCCTCGCAGATTCTCCGGGTCGCCATCCTGCTGTCTTATTTCTCCATCCTCTGCCACTACAAAGCTTTAGACATGCCGGCACACCAGACCTATGGAGGCAGCTGGAAGTTTCTGACCTTCATCGATCTGGTAGGATTTAATATTTAATTCCAGTTTTAAACCCAAACACCCGGTAAGCATGTAACGTTAGCTCCCCGCGCTGAATGAACTGTTTTAAATGATTAACGTTACCAGCGTTTCCGCATCCTGACCCTTGATCGTTAACGGGAAATGAGGACATAAAGCTGCGATACTTTACACCAAATTGTGTTTGGAGTCGCTTTTGAAGACGTGGTTGACTGGTGAGCTGAGTGGCGGCTGAACCTGAACAGGTGTTGTGGTGCAGAATGCACTCATGTCACAAACGGTCCCCGGGAGCGCGCCGCGCGTCAAGTTCAGAGCTTCCCAGACACCTCGAAGCTGCTCAGGTGTCAGCTTCAGAATAACAGCCACAACCCCAACATCTCAGTCAGTCTAAAGAAAACATCTCACCCTGCTTCCTTTTTTTTTAAATGGCAAAGGTTCTACTCACTGCGAAACTTTGCCTGGGGAAATGTAAACATAGGCTTTTCCGGTCTGCGTGCCGTAAATCGTTTCGTCTGATTTCACGGGGAATCACCTGGTGGCAGCAATTTGATATGATACAGATACTTTTAAGTTACAGTTTTACTGATTAAATAATAAAGAAATACGTAAATAATTATAAATATGAATTAAATAAATTAAAATACCAAGAACATAAAATTTTCTTTGCACTTTCTTAAAGATTTCTTCATCTTCTCAAACAGGCCATGATTTTTTTCAGAGCAACTTAGATGAAATATGGCACTTTCTTGTCACAATTAGTGCATCTTGTATTTTTATGTACTTTTTTGTATTTGGATGTTTTCTTTTGAAACTATTAGTTGACTGTTTAAAATAAATATTTTTTAAAAAGGCTGCACGACTGATTCGCACGCCAGATAGGTTTCCACAGTCATGTGACACAGACCAGCTAAATATGTCTGCATACAAACGTTGTCTTTAAATCCAGGTAAAATACCTTAAATAATCATATGGAGAAAACAGATTCAGGATCAAAATAGCAGAACAGACATCAAATTAACATCAACAGTGAGGTTTTAGAACATTTTGGGTCCAAATAATTTGCAAAAAGCTTTTTGCATCTGTGATTTTTATATTTTCAAAGCTTCTGTACGAAGCCGGTGAGGGGCCGTAAACATAGGCTAAGCAGTGTCATGGATTCTGAGGTAACATTAAATTATAGACGATTTAAAGACGATATAATGACCAGACACAAACACACACAGCTCCCAGTGATCCCAAACAATGCTCGCATTCATGCATCCACAAAGAGGCAGCTCTATTAGAGACTAACTCTATTAGCCAGTCATTCACAAACATAGCATGTCAACTTAAGCAATAACGTCTCACAGAGTGTTAGCTGTGAACTAGCCACAACAAACCAGCCATTTTAGACAGACAGCAGAAGGTTACCTTCTCTGTGTAGTGACTAATGATTCCATATGAAGATCAAATCAATGTACATTTTGTGTTTTTTCTTTTTATTGCAGTAGTAATTTATTCTAGGGTTATTTTGTGTTTACTAGTCATGCCTCCAAAAGCCCAACATTGTGAGGCGTTCAGAGTGCTATAAAACATGAAAATAAGATGCCTGTACTGTCTGAACTTTTGCTTGTTGCTTTACGCTGCTTGGGTTTTT
>NC_060159.1:24963247-24968656 GCF_021292245.1 Micropterus dolomieu | reverse complement strand
ATGTCTGCATACAAACGTTGTCTTTAAATCCAGGTAAAATACCTTAAATAATCATATGGAGAAAACAGATTCAGGATCAAAATAGCAGAACAGACATCAAATTAACATCAACAGTGAGGTTTTAGAACATTTTGGGTCCAAATAATTTGCAAAAAGCTTTTTGCATCTGTGATTTTTATATTTTCAAAGCTTCTGTACGAAGCCGGTGAGGGGCCGTAAACATAGGCTAAGCAGTGTCATGGATTCTGAGGTAACATTAAATTATAGACGATTTAAAGACGATATAATGACCAGACACAAACACACACAGCTCCCAGTGATCCCAAACAATGCTCGCATTCATGCATCCACAAAGAGGCAGCTCTATTAGAGACTAACTCTATTAGCCAGTCATTCACAAACATAGCATGTCAACTTAAGCAATAACGTCTCACAGAGTGTTAGCTGTGAACTAGCCACAACAAACCAGCCATTTTAGACAGACAGCAGAAGGTTACCTTCTCTGTGTAGTGACTAATGATTCCATATGAAGATCAAATCAATGTACATTTTGTGTTTTTTCTTTTTATTGCAGTAGTAATTTATTCTAGGGTTATTTTGTGTTTACTAGTCATGCCTCCAAAAGCCCAACATTGTGAGGCGTTCAGAGTGCTATAAAACATGAAAATAAGATGCCTGTACTGTCTGAACTTTTGCTTGTTGCTTTACGCTGCTTGGGTTTTTTTTTTTTTTTTTGAGGAAACAAGACTTGCCAGGGATGTTAACCCTGTGTTCGCAGTGCATTTTCATCCTTTGATAGCCGAATCAGGTATATGGGTTTGGCTTTAGTTTTTTCTGTATCTAATAACATTTCGATTGATAATAGGCCTAAAAGGCTATTAAATAAAATTATACTTTTTCTTAAGTTAATGCCTTTTTAAAGGCAAAATAATGCCCTCTGAAGTGAATACCTGTGTGTGTGTGTGTGTGTTGTGTGTGTGCGTGTGTGTGCGTGTGTGAGCGTGAGAAACAGCTGTGTCATATTTTCCACATTAGACCTCTCCTCCTGGTTAACTGTGCTGTTAATGACCTGTACATACCAGCAGCCAAGAAACCCACCAGTACAACATCTGGCTCTTAATGTTTGTGTGTGTGTGTGTGTGTGTGTGTGTGTGTGTGTGTGTGCGTGCCAGTTTGTGTTATCGTATGAACGTGTGCAACATAAAGCCCTGCAAATAAGTGCTACACTGAAACACAGACATAGTTGCTCTGAGATCCATTTCACAAATGCAGGCACTTTAAATGTGTGTGTATGAGCCTCATCGCTTGCTAAGTTCTCATAGTAACAAATAATTTACAAACCAGGCAAGCTAATATTTGTGCTGACATCCACACGCATTTCATTTGATAGACACACACAAACATGCACCGAGGTAACAAGCAACACAAGTCAAGTTAGGTACCAGTATTTGTAGACAAAATGATTCTGAATCTAACCTACACAAACACACACATGACTGGAGGCGAATTAGCATCCGATAGCTTTAAAGCAAAAATGTCTCCAACGTCCAGTCATCCCCACACCTGATACTCCCAGTGGGAGATTAGAGGAGGAGGAGGAGGAGGAGGGTCAGAGAGGAGGAGACATGGCTGTGTGCATCCTCTCCATCTTTCTCTGGCAAAGAAGGTCAGATCCATCACTGTGAACATATTGATGGGAGTGTTTCATTACACACAGGGAAGGCGGTCAGAGGACAGAGCTGGTTTCTCTCTCGCCACGATTCCTTTCAGAAGGAAGAGGTTGTTTTTTTTGCAGAAAAAAAAGGTTTGAGTGTTTCACTCTGGTGGAGAATTTATTCACTGTGGACAGTTTCCAACATATAGGAGTTGACTGAAAAACAGTTGCATTCACAAGCTTAGATCTGGTTACGGAAGTCGTTTTTGTGTCTTTGTGGTAGAAAAGGCTGAACTATACTGATCAACAAGAAGAAGAAGAGATACTTGATAGTCATCGTTTGGCTTTTTCTTAAATATCAAAGGGTTTCAGGCTTCTCATATCCCACACTGTTTAAAAATATAGCTGCTGGTGACGTATTTTGAATTCCTTTCTATTTTATTCAAAATATGGACGGCGTTACATCACATCCAGATACTTAGAGTAGCCTGTAGTAACCAGTGAGGCTGTATTTTAAAAATGGGAAGTCAAGTACAGGATATGTTTGGCATTCAAGTGGGTTAAGTTTGAGAACACTGTTGCTATGTGACGGGCAATAAAATGGAAATTGCTCTGCTGTCTTTTAAAGACGGTAAATTGTTTTGTGTTTGTTGGATTTCATTTTAGTAAAAAAAGAGTTCACCCAAATTAAAAAAATACAACTCATCAAGTTGGGAGTTATCAGAAAATGTCAGCAAAGTCAAGCTTGTCAGTTTGTCATTCAAATGGACTGAAAACGGCAAACATGACGATAACTGAAGGTAGCACAAAGGTATTTTTATCTGTTTTGTCCTGTTTTCAAAGGTGGACAGTGGATAAATGACATGACATGAGGGGGGAGAGGCAGATGTACAAAACAGTCATCTAAAACACTTCCAGAGGCAATGTTGTAAAATCATGAATCTACCATATAAGAGGCCCAGTGTTCACCAAAAATGACCAAAAACATCACTTTAACCTTATTATCATGATAAGGATTAAACTGTCCTGCTCAAGTTTTATGAAATTACTTCACATCATTACGGCCATGGACTTCATCGAACCTTAGAAACTGAACAGTGAACTTATATTACAAAATACAGCAACTAACATCAAATACACTTAAAAGCACAACAATCAAAAGTAGGTTAGTTGTTAAAAGTTTAAGGCAGCTGGCTGGATATTTCTTTAAATGCAGCACAGTAAATGCACGACGTTGTGAGGCACATTTATAATGGGCTCTGAAAAGCAACTTCCAATCCCTCTGCAGGCCATCTTTGCTCTAAACTATTAACAGCAGAGCTCCGAGATGAAAATGTTTAAACTTGAGGGACCTATCCTGTGGCTTTATGACTCCAATTTATAATCGTACATTAACAATAAAAAAGAAGGGGGCGTAATATGAGGAAAGAAATTAGTTTCCTGGTTGAGTTATGAGATCAGTCAAAGACTGAGCTGTTGTGCAAACACAGCACAGGTACACTTAGCACTCACTTAGTCTCTGTGTACCTTGTACAGTTTGTCGGTTTGTGGCGAATAAACACGGACCACAAAAACACTCCAGCTGACATACTTGTGTTACAAACAGGTTCTCTAGCTGGCTGTGTTCTTACATGCCCATCTTAGATTTATGTCAGTGTTTCCAGCCCCATCCTCATTTGAGCATGTAGAAATGACTTTGGGGGGGGGGTAATGTATGAAATTACTGACTGAAGGAAAGTCAGGTTAAGGAAAAGTGTGTGCACCACAAAATGCTGTGATTGCTATGAGTGTAGTTTTTGCTTTAATGTCTGGTTGCTCTCTCTCATCATCTCTGTCTCCTGACTCCTCTTTTGTTCCCTCTTTCTTCTCCCTGAAAAAAATGTCCTCTCTTTCTCCCAACTCCATTTCTTTGAAGCATGTAAGCTGTTAAAGAGCTTGCTGAACTCTCTCTGTCTCTCTGTAGGTGATCCAGGCGGTGTTTTTCGGAGTGTGTGTCCTGATCGATGTGTCCAGTTTGCTAACTAAGGGGGGCGACAGCAGAGAGCAGGAGAGACAGCTCAGGAAGCTGATTGGCCTGAGGGACTGGATGATGGCTGTACTGGCCTTCCCTGTCGGAGCGGTGAGTGGATGGATGCATATTACACATGCACACACCAATAGCCTGGGGAAGATCAGCCTGGCTTGCAGGAATCAAAGGCTTGAGTTATGCATTTGCAGTATAATCAGCTGTCTCTTGGTCTCCCATTTGTCTTACTACCACTCTCGCCTTTCTTTGGTCTCGCTGAAGGCGTTTCCTCTCTGTATATGGAGTGTCAACATGGCTTCATTTACACGTAGCAAGTAAAAATTCCCCTCATATTTGTTGCGCGAAGCAGTCAGGTTTGGGCATCACGGAGGAATCCTTGTCTCATTAACAAAGACTGCACATTTAGACCTGGATATAACAAGAGAATCAGGCCATTTATTTAGATTTTTTTGTGTTGTCACGTGGGTTCAGTTTGCCAAAGGCACTCTCAAAAAGTCATCAAGTTTGAGGGCGTACTTAAAAGCAACAATAAACTATTCAACAGTATCTTCAAGTTATATAAAGGCTTGTTATCAGCAAACACAGATACTGCTTAACAGATATGTGAGAGAGAACTAGAGCGGAGTTTAAGCGATCAGGCGCGGTGCTTTTTCTGTTCAAAAGATTTCCTACAATATGACTCATTAATTCTCTTTAGTCAACAGGTAGATTTGATGGTGACGGACATGGAGTGGTTGCTTGTAATGCATAAAAGTCCGGTTTGAGACACATTTGAACTCTCTAATGAATAAAAATAATGACAATTCCCAATTTTAAAAAATCAACAATTGTTCATTTCTGGAAAAAAAATGCCATCAAATTAATGAAATAGGCAATCGATAACAATTTTGAAATCAGCTGAGAAAATAATCTCACCAAAAGATCTGTTGAGTTGCTGTTGAGGCTTTCAATCATGTCACATGGTCTTCATCAGCCGATGGAGTTTGTCCAGTTGTAATGGAATTGTAGATGTTTAAATTTCCATTTTTTCCTGAGCTCTTTAATGATTCCTCGTCCATGTTGGCTTAAAAGGGTTCAGCGTTTAAAAGTTTATTGTTGACCTTGGAAACAGCAGTTGTGAAAACTCTTTTTTAATTTTAATAGCTGCTCTGGAGCTCTTGGTCGTGTCACATGATCTTTATCAGCAGATGGAGTTTTAATAAGCTAATGGCTTCAAAGGATGGAAATGAACTTTGAACCTCAATTTTGAGTGTGTTTGTTTTGTTTCATTTATCAAGCAAAACTACCAAAGAGCTTCTCATTCAAATTTAGCAAGGATTTTCTGCTTTTCTCTGTTTTGTATTATTGCGGATTAAATATCTGGTGGTGAGAAAAAACACAAGGAACTTGAAGACGTCATTAAAATAATAAGTAGTTTATTTTCTGTCAAAATATGCAGCACAACCAGCTCCAGTGTCAACATACAGATCACTGTGGACCTTCAGCAGCTCATATCAGGGGAAACTCAGTGAAATCTTGCTGTGAATAAACAGAAGAGAGGAAACAATGTCGAGTCGTCCTCTGTTGCTTCAGACAGCCAGACTGTGACCTCTGTCTGATCCTCGGGCTGTTCTCCCAACGCTGGCAGACTCTACTCGCATGGTTCTGCCTCTAACACACACACTTTTATTCAAAATTTCAGTTGGCAAGGTGCCCTGTAGCTGCCGCACTGACATACTTGTATGGCTGT
>NC_060159.1:24936982-24963147 GCF_021292245.1 Micropterus dolomieu | reverse complement strand
GAAGGAAAGTCAGGTTAAGGAAAAGTGTGTGCACCACAAAATGCTGTGATTGCTATGAGTGTAGTTTTTGCTTTAATGTCTGGTTGCTCTCTCTCATCATCTCTGTCTCCTGACTCCTCTTTTGTTCCCTCTTTCTTCTCCCTGAAAAAAATGTCCTCTCTTTCTCCCAACTCCATTTCTTTGAAGCATGTAAGCTGTTAAAGAGCTTGCTGAACTCTCTCTGTCTCTCTGTAGGTGATCCAGGCGGTGTTTTTCGGAGTGTGTGTCCTGATCGATGTGTCCAGTTTGCTAACTAAGGGGGGCGACAGCAGAGAGCAGGAGAGACAGCTCAGGAAGCTGATTGGCCTGAGGGACTGGATGATGGCTGTACTGGCCTTCCCTGTCGGAGCGGTGAGTGGATGGATGCATATTACACATGCACACACCAATAGCCTGGGGAAGATCAGCCTGGCTTGCAGGAATCAAAGGCTTGAGTTATGCATTTGCAGTATAATCAGCTGTCTCTTGGTCTCCCATTTGTCTTACTACCACTCTCGCCTTTCTTTGGTCTCGCTGAAGGCGTTTCCTCTCTGTATATGGAGTGTCAACATGGCTTCATTTACACGTAGCAAGTAAAAATTCCCCTCATATTTGTTGCGCGAAGCAGTCAGGTTTGGGCATCACGGAGGAATCCTTGTCTCATTAACAAAGACTGCACATTTAGACCTGGATATAACAAGAGAATCAGGCCATTTATTTAGATTTTTTTGTGTTGTCACGTGGGTTCAGTTTGCCAAAGGCACTCTCAAAAAGTCATCAAGTTTGAGGGCGTACTTAAAAGCAACAATAAACTATTCAACAGTATCTTCAAGTTATATAAAGGCTTGTTATCAGCAAACACAGATACTGCTTAACAGATATGTGAGAGAGAACTAGAGCGGAGTTTAAGCGATCAGGCGCGGTGCTTTTTCTGTTCAAAAGATTTCCTACAATATGACTCATTAATTCTCTTTAGTCAACAGGTAGATTTGATGGTGACGGACATGGAGTGGTTGCTTGTAATGCATAAAAGTCCGGTTTGAGACACATTTGAACTCTCTAATGAATAAAAATAATGACAATTCCCAATTTTAAAAAATCAACAATTGTTCATTTCTGGAAAAAAAATGCCATCAAATTAATGAAATAGGCAATCGATAACAATTTTGAAATCAGCTGAGAAAATAATCTCACCAAAAGATCTGTTGAGTTGCTGTTGAGGCTTTCAATCATGTCACATGGTCTTCATCAGCCGATGGAGTTTGTCCAGTTGTAATGGAATTGTAGATGTTTAAATTTCCATTTTTTCCTGAGCTCTTTAATGATTCCTCGTCCATGTTGGCTTAAAAGGGTTCAGCGTTTAAAAGTTTATTGTTGACCTTGGAAACAGCAGTTGTGAAAACTCTTTTTTAATTTTAATAGCTGCTCTGGAGCTCTTGGTCGTGTCACATGATCTTTATCAGCAGATGGAGTTTTAATAAGCTAATGGCTTCAAAGGATGGAAATGAACTTTGAACCTCAATTTTGAGTGTGTTTGTTTTGTTTCATTTATCAAGCAAAACTACCAAAGAGCTTCTCATTCAAATTTAGCAAGGATTTTCTGCTTTTCTCTGTTTTGTATTATTGCGGATTAAATATCTGGTGGTGAGAAAAAACACAAGGAACTTGAAGACGTCATTAAAATAATAAGTAGTTTATTTTCTGTCAAAATATGCAGCACAACCAGCTCCAGTGTCAACATACAGATCACTGTGGACCTTCAGCAGCTCATATCAGGGGAAACTCAGTGAAATCTTGCTGTGAATAAACAGAAGAGAGGAAACAATGTCGAGTCGTCCTCTGTTGCTTCAGACAGCCAGACTGTGACCTCTGTCTGATCCTCGGGCTGTTCTCCCAACGCTGGCAGACTCTACTCGCATGGTTCTGCCTCTAACACACACACTTTTATTCAAAATTTCAGTTGGCAAGGTGCCCTGTAGCTGCCGCACTGACATACTTGTATGGCTGTGTGACCACAACCATGTCCTACTGTAGGTTTCGACACACGCACACACACACACACACACACTGGCCGTAATAACACACTGTGGATAGCTAACCGCCCTAAGTAACCAGAGTGCCAGGGAGAGGCTACAGCACACACAGCTCTCTCTCTGACACACACACTTATACACACACACCCCTATAGAAGCCGTCAGCTGGCTTGGTGCCGTGTGTGTGAGTTCAGTTTACACACAGTACAATAGACATGATTATCACCCCAGCTAATGTCTGGAAACCTAGCCTGACTGATAGGGAAAGAGTGTGTGTGTGTGTGTGTGTGTGTGTGTGTGTGTGTATGTGCTTGCACATGTGTGTAGCCCCAGGTTATATGTGTTGTATATATGCACGAGTGTGCAGGTGCATATTTTATATGTATGTATGTGCGCGTGCATATAGGCATCTCTTTTTGTGTGACACGGTGTAGAAACTAGAGGAAGTCTGTTTGTAAATGTGACCCACACGGACAGAGTGTGTGCGTGTGCATATGTGTGTTTCCTGTCTCCACTGGTCTGTTGAAAGCAGAGAACTTGCCGGTCAGGGTACAATGGGGGGGTTAGTTTTGAAACCTTGAAGTGGAACCCAGATGACGGTCAGGTAATTCCACCCCAGTCCGGCAGAACATGGTCTGGCCCCGGTCCAAACTGTCTGAAGGAGATTCATTAGACCAAGAGTTTGTTCACTTAGGACATGTGGGACAGAAGTTGGCTGTATTAGCCCGGTCTGCCATTGGGATGCCCTGGACGCACAGCTAGAGGCCAAGCGTGCCAGCTGCTAACATCATGATATCTCGTCATGAATTAAAGTGTGGTACAAGTCGCACTTGCTTCTCTAACCACTGAACCACGACCACAGTGTATCAGAACACTGTGCTAAACAAAACACTGTATGTTCATTAGGAAAAGTTCAAATGTTCTGCTGTAGCATGACAAATAAAATGTTTTGATTAAGGTCACCAATGAAGAGAAAAAGTATTCAGTCAAGAACATAAAACAAGAAAAGCATTCAGTGTAGTAAATGTGGATTATTTCTTATCACTGACCCGGCAGCACGGCACAGGTTGGGTAACTAGTTCAGTAATGTTGCTGCATTCTTTATTTATGTGTTTTTGTTCAGCTGCTTAGCATTGATATGTGCTGGATGAGGACTGTACTGTTTGCTAACTTCCTTTTTTTCTCTGTCCTTCTCTAGTTTGTGGTGTTTACGTTCTGGACTCTCTACCTGTACGACAGAGAACTGGTCTACCCCAAACTACTGGACAACTTCATCCCGCAGTGGCTCAACCATGGCATGGTGAGTTGTTTAATTCACTGACAACTGTTAATAATTGGTCAGTGAACATGAAACAGCTGGCTGAGGACGGTTTCAACAGAGACCACTTAATAAGAAACTTGTTAAATGATTAAAACCGTGATAATGAGCAGCCCATGACGAGTCGGAGATAACATGAATTTCTGCTGACCCTGATATCTCCCACTTGGTGAAAAGAACTGCAGACATCTCAACAAACTGTTGGCAGAATAGCTTCATAGACATCACAGCTGGCAGTTGCATCAAATTAATAATAAATAATTTTATGGGAGCTATAAAATGTTTGTTTGTATCTTCTGGTTTCACTGCTGCAAAAACGCAACACAACAAAAAAAAGCTGATTTAGGCTTTTTATCTGGTGTGACTACAAAGTCAGCTATAGGGCTAACCAGTTTGGAGTAACGCGTGAACACTCCCAAGTCAGAAGGAGGGGTGATTTTCCTTTCTTCATTGCTTGGATGTAGCATCATCTGTCACTTGAGTTTGAGTGAACAACTAAAGTGGCTTTAACCAAGCTGAGTGGATTTCTACTAATGTAATTTACAAATACAATAATTGAACTTTTAAAAAATCATTGGCAGAATTGGGAATGATAAAATTACATCAGTACAATAAAACTGTTAACTGCAACTGTTTCCCCCTCTCTTATTTATACAGTATCTCACCAAAGTGAGTACACCCCTCACATTTTTGTAAATATTTGATTATATGTTGTAACACTGAAAGGAGAGTTCTTTGCCATGAGGTGCCATGTTGAACTTCCAGTAACCAGTATGAGGGAGTGTGAGAGCGATAACACCAAGTTTAACACACCTACACCCCATTCACCCCTGAGACCTTGCAACACTAACGAGTCACATGACACCAGGGAGGATAAATGGCTGATTGGGTCTAATTTGGACATTTTCACTTAGGGGTGTACTAACTTTTGTTGCCAGCAGTTTAGACATTAATGGCTGTGTGATGTGTTATTTTGAGGGGACAGCAAATTTACACTGTTATACAAGCTGCACACTCACTACTTTAAATTGTGGCAAAGTGTCATTTCTTAAGTGTGGTCACATGAAATCAAACATTAATCAAACATTTACATAAATGTGAGGGGTGTACTCACTTTTGAGAGATACTGTAAATATATGTATTAATTTATTACATGCAGTTTTGATGGGTCAGGTCAGGGGATCAAGTGCAGGACTCAAATCTCCCCCCAGGGGGAGTGAGGAATTTTTTTTGGAGAAGAAGAACATCTAGGCTACCTTGCCTAGCCTGCTGTGGGATAAGTGGTACTAAATGGATTCGTTAATTAATGGATCCTTATGTTGGAAGTCTACATGGCGGGGCATGTAAAATAAGTCGTTGATCATAAACTCTTGATAAATCTTATCAGTGGTCATAGCTTGTGCTTGTGAACCTCTGAATTTGAATAGAGTCAATGGCGGATCGCTGGCTTTGATTTGCCATCTTGAGGAAGTGGGTTTAATCTAATGTTTAGACAGAGACTAACATGCTGAGCACCATATCAACTGACTGATAACACCGTCAGCCGTGTGTGTGCGTTTAAATCAGCCTGTGAGATAATCAAAACTCTTTCCAGCACTTTGTCTGTCAATGCAAAACCTCCTCATAAAGCTTCCTCCTGCCAGAGCGTGACCCACAGGGCTGCGTGAGGTGAAGTGGTGTGTGTTTTAAAAAACCATCATTCCCATAAGTGAAAGACAAAGACAGCGAGTGTCTGTTTGTCTCTTCTCATACTCCAGAAGATGATGTAATAGCTGAGTGGTTGCTATAGCGGCGTCGCCAAAGGACCAAAACAACCACAACACCATCAACGGCTGTGTGTGTGTGTGTGTGTGAGACGGGTGAGGCACAGTGTGTACATGTGTGTGTGTGTCTGAGTCCAGCCTTGTTGTAAATATTTTGCGGTATTCCATGGTATCACTGTTGTTTGTCTATACTGACTGCCATGACAACCATGTCGCCATTCCCATTGGAGGAGGGAGGGGTCGAGAGATGTGAAACGAGGGAGAGAAAAAGACTCAGTACTTTAATAAATCTTAACAATGAAGCCAGAAAAGTAATGAAAGTGTGTTATAGTGGGTCAGGAGGAGCTTTTACTGGCTTTACAGACTTATGTACTTCATTTATTATGATATAATAATACTGATACTTGACTTAATTACTTCACACAAACAGACGTGAAGCGCTTCTGTAGTTTTAGTAATTGGGTTTAGGGTTAAAGTTAGCAATCTTTTGCATTCGCTATGCGTGTGGGTGGACAGCGGGCTATGCAGAGAGCTTCCTATAATAGTTGACAGTTGGCGTTTCAGGTTTTTATTGGAAGCAACTGTTAAACTACAAAAATTATATTGAACCACAAATTCAATAGTGGTGATTGAAAAAGATCACAAGTCATAAACAAGGGTCAGATGTAAAAATACATTCATGCAGTGAGAAGGAAACTGCATTCAGAACAGTATAGATGTACAACATGTAGTAAATATAAACACCAGTATAAGGATTAAAATGCATAACTAGCCGTTATGCTAGCCGCAGACAGCTAGTGTAATAGCTAGCTTGGTTAGCAGTAATGTGATCATAGAAAAAAAAGTGTACTAAATTACAAATCAACAATCATCAGTCTTAATAAAAGCAGAACCTTGGGCTGGACAGTTAATTGAAAAGTAATTAAAAACGAAATTCAGAGCCTCTAAGCGGTGTAATTTCCACATGATGGTTATTTTGGTTATGTAATACTGGTATGTATTGTATGTACTTTCCCTTGAAACACCACGTGCGTAGTCACGTGACTCCGGGTCCAGTCAATTCAATTCAATTTAGCTTTATTGGCATGAATGTGAAACAACAATATAGCCAAAGCTACAAATAAATTACAAAAGAACAATTCATTTTATACAGTTTATTACTCATTATAAAATGATAATAATAGTATTATTATATTAAAAATAAAGTAAATAAAACACTGTGTTAAAAAATAAAAATCAAATATTAAAAATTTAAATTTTAAATATAAAATTAAATAAATCAATAAAACAGTAAACGTGTGTATATTAATAGACAAAAAAAATCAAATGTATGATGAAAAAAAAACTAAAAAAATTACTAAAAACTTGTTTTCAGCGTCACTTCCTGCCGCTCGCGCTCTCTCATTCGCTCGTCCACTCACTCACTATGCAAACACTTAGTTATGGTAAAAGTGACTCTTGACAGACTTGACTCTTCAAATCTCATTCATTAAAACCTAACTAAGAACTAATCGCTGCAGCCCTCTAGTGGGCAATGTAAAAAAAAAAACAGCGCGGTTGTCAAACACGGAAGGCTGCCTGGTTTGCTTTAACTGACAAAATAAAATGCACAAATTCACCTCTTGATCTTTCTCTATCATCGTTCTATAAAGCCCCATGGGGCCACAACAATTTCAAACCATGTAAAAACCACAGAAATATGCTGTCAATATTCAATTACCACTAAATCTGTCTATTTTCCACAATCTTTCCTGGGTATACAACCAAACCAGCCATATATAGGCTATGTATATATATATATATGTATAATTCATTATATTTCTAAAGTGCTCATTCATACAGTAGCCTAACGTCCCTATCCATGAAGAAAAAATGATATATTAACATCAGATTTGCGGGGAATATATTGAGGTAATAAGCTTTTGACACACTATATGAATAAAATACACTCCAACTAATTTAATAATAATCTGGATAAAGCCACCAAGTTCTTAAAAGAACTCCAGCACAGAGAGAGAGAGAGAGAGCGGAATAAAGAAATAAACACATTATATTAAACGCAGCAGTTTGGCAGGTCTGCACGCAGAATGGGCCACATCAGGTCCGGATTCTGCAGACAGAGAGAAACAAATATGAGCACATCGCTCTCAAACACTGCCAGGTTGTTCACCAGTCAAGAGCTGTGGAACAACAGCACGGCTCTGTTGGTAAATAAAAAGTAAAAGTTAACGTTGCGTTCTCTGCGTAAACTGTATATAAAAAGGTTCTCTGGCGGACCGGATCAGCTGTTAGCTGTAAACACTAGCAGGACTAAAGTTACGGTACGGCTGTGTTAAAACTATAACACAACATCACTGCTCTGTAATAACGTTATGCTTTATTAAATGTCACATTAACAAAATAGATATGTCAGTCCAGTGACTGTTACCCAATAACCGACTTGCCTCTCATTCTCTGGCGCTGGCAGTAACTCAGCCTGCCCAATGAACAAAAGACTGAGGAGGACCCATGTGAGTGGTGAACGATTAGTTAATTCCTGCTTCACAGTAGCTGTCGCGTGACAACAGCTGCAGTCTGACGAGTGAACGTAAGAGATTCACGCATGCGTGAAAATGAACAAATTACTCCCTCAGACTACCCGTTACTCCCAAGTCATATACAAAATTAGGTCAAATGACTGAAACGCAACACTAATTGCACTGCAGTTAAAAGACCTAACTCCACTGCTCTTATAACAGAATAAGGCATGACTTAATACATCTGTCATGGCCAAAATCAGTTTGATTTACAATAATTTTTGACAATTCCTGCAATGACATTCACATCTCATGTGATTAAAATGTACTTTTTAAAGTAGCACTATTGTGAGAAAGGCTGGAGCTCAGAAACAAGCGTCCAAATCAGGAAAACAGCTTAAATATGACAAACTGGATACTTGCACTTGTGGGAAAAAAAAACATCCTTTGTGTATTTGCCTCTTCACTTTTAAAGAGTGGGGTTGATCTGTACATGGGTGCATGTTTGAACAATACATAAAATTCTTTCAAAAACCTTTTTTGTTAGCGATCTCACCAAGTAATGTATACTTGGGTTGTGTGTTACGACCAAAGATACAGTCTTAGAAATAAACATAATTTTATAAGTATAGTTGTGTTTTTTCTTATTTCCGACACCACTAATCGTCTTGCTAGAACTTGCTTTCTGCTGTTTTAGTGATATACATTTGTTCAGATGGGTTTGACATGTAAGTTTAGCTAATTGTTGTTGCGTTTACTTTAAGCCAAAGCCTCTGTAACCAAGGGGAAAAAAACTGGCCTGGCTGACAAAGAATGTCTTTCTTTATTAAATCATGTGATTCAGAGGTGGGGTCCCCCTCAGTTCAGTGTCTGTTACTAAGAGAACAACACTTATCAAAACAAAATCTGCACTCTAACCTGCTTTTCTGTCAGTTAGGATCAGAGTCTGTGAAGGTAATCCAAAATAGTGTCCAAACAAGTATAGCAAAGCCAGCGTGTTTGTGTGTATGTGTTTGTGTCCTTGTGTTGTGTGTTAATGAGTGTGTGTGTGTGTGTTATCCGTTACCCTTGCAGTTCATAAAGGCAAACACACACACAGACAGACACACACAGTCAGGTTTCCTCAAGCAACAGAAGATTATAGCCTCACACTGGGTCCATTGACCTGTAACCCACACACACACACACACACACACACACGACAAGGACACAAATATATTCACACAAACACCACACTCTGTTATAAACACTCTGCTGGCTGTGGATCAACTGTTTGTTAACATCTGGTGAATCATTGTCGGGTTTAGGTCAACACAGACACACAGACACACGCACACGTACATACAAACCTGGGTTTAGCTCTTAACCTTGATCGCTTGTGTGCTGTGCCAATGTGACAGCATGTGTTATTTTTTAGGCATTTAGTGACTCACACAGAAAGAAGCAGCAGTATAATCATTATTAATCTTACCAATAGTAAACAAATTCCAAAGGTTCTCCATGATGTTTTTTAATGTATCATCAATTTAACTTTCAACTATTAATTAAAAACTAAAAGCTCATGTATTTACTGTAAACAAATGAGATCATTGCTATCGTAACTGAATACATGTGACACATTTCATGTAGCACCAATGTACTTTTGTAGGTACGGACTTTGCTGCTGCTGTTTTGAAGATGAAACTTTAAATTGGATCGTTCATGAACATACAATGGTGAAGATCTCCATGATACTTTTATTCGTTTACATCAGCAGGATAGCCATTACTACTTTTACCGATTAATGTTGAGAGAAAGATCTGATACTGACACGTTGGCTAGTTATTGGTCATTTTTGTACATAAACAAACATGTTTGATATGGATCCCTTAGCTTACTTTGGTTAAAAAACTTTTGACCAAGACATTTTACAATTAACAATAAACTTGTCAGGCAAGGCAAGTTTATTTGTATAGCACATTTTACCAAAAAAGTGCTTTACATAAAACATAAAAGCAACATGGGGAAAAATAAGAAAAACACATTTAAATACTTTATAAATATAAGTGTCAAATAGAAAATAAAATCAGGTTAATTTAACCAGTAAACCTATTTGTTCGCCCTTAATTGTAATGGGTTATGAATAATCAGGCTTTTCACCTTCCATTTTTGCTTTTTTGATTTCTGATCTCTCTCACCTCGTACGATATTTATTTCTTCTTATTCACGATCGTCCCCGTGAATCCAGATTGTGTCGTGTTACAATCTTGGTAAAAGCCATCAAAACAGCGTGGAAAAACGCAGTCAGCGCTCTCTTGTGAGACACTTTTTAAGCGACACACTACCTCCAAACATATTTTCGCATTCCCGTACTGACATTTCCGTATTTCCACCTTGTATGACATATTCGCATATACTGAGATACAGCATCTATAGTAAGCTAAGATCAGCCGATTGATCGGTTTAGCTTTAATCCACTCTTAAAGTGCACATTTATTTCAAAACACAGTGTTGCAACAAAGACAGAAGTACAGGATTATAGGAATTAGACTTTTTTGTTAAAAATAATGCAACAAAATAAGTAGTTCAGAATTAAAACTTGATAATGTTATAATCAACAGCCTGCCTGTCTGACATTAAATGGCTTTAGTGCACAGTTTGTGCTGCAGGTTGAAACAGGTTCAAATTCAGACTTCACTGTGTGTGTTTTTTAAGAGAGTGGAACAGGATTGTCCCTCTGTGACACGATAAGCTCCTTAACTTAGAAAACGGTTGAGCAACTTGTCAACAAGAGACTATTCATTTTGACTTTTGGAGTTCAAGTGGAGTTCAGTTTAAAAATCTTTAGCACTGCAGGGACGCAGACGTGAGCAACAAGCTCTGCATCATTTGCTCCTTAAACTCTGAAGCACCCACCAGTGGATTCATCTTTAAAATATTATGTTGTGAGGCCAAACATTTCAGAACCCACAGAAGTTAATTCAGATGTTTTTCGGGATTTGGCGCCCCTACAGTTTCAGAGTGTAATTCCTCTGTCATAAATATGGCAGCTGTCCACCTGCGTTTGTTATAATTACATTACAATCAAAAGCAAGTCAACTACTTTGCTAACACAGGCAAACATCAAGCAAGAGCGACAACACAAGGCAAGGCAAGGCAAGTTTATTTGTATAGCACATTTCAACAACAAGGCCATTCAAAGTGCTTTATATAAAACATTGAAGCAACAAAGTGAAATTGAAAAAATAAAACACATTATAAAAACAGGATATAAAACAGGGTAAAAAAGGACAGTAAAAGTTACAGTGCAGTGTACAATCAGGGTACTGAAAATCTAAAAACAAACTAAAAATCTATGGCTTTAATTTAATTAAAAGCAGTGGTAAAAAGAAAAGTCTTCAGTCTTAATTTAGAAGAACTGACAGTTTCAGCAGACCTGCAGTTATCTAGGTGTTTATTCCAGATATACAGAGCATAATAACTGAACGCTGCTTCTCCTTGTTTAGTTTTGACTGTGGGGACAGAAAGCAGACCTGCCCCAGACGACCTGAGAGGTCTGGATGGTTCGTAACGAAGCAGAAGATCAGAAATGTATTTTGGCCCTAAACCATTCAGTGCTTTATAAACTAACAGCAGGATTTTGAAATCAATTCTTTGAAATACAGGGAGCCAAACTAAAGACCTCAGAACTGGAGTGATGTGATTCACCTTTTTGGTCTCGAGCAGCAGCGTTCTGAATCAGCTGCAGCTGTCTGATGGATTTCTTAGGGAGCCCTGTAAGGACATTGTTACAGTAGTCAAGTCGACTGAAGATAAATGCATGGATAAGTTTTTCCAGGCCTGCTGAGACACAAGTCCTTTAATCCTTGATATATTCTTCAGGTGATAGTAGGCTGACTTTGTAATTGTCTTAATGTGGCTTCATGTGAGTCCATGACTACACCAAGATTTCTGGTTTGGTCTGTGGTTCATATCATTACCGATTGAAGCTGAGCACTGACTTCCAATCATTCCTCCTGGCTCCAAAAACAATAACTTCAGTTTTATCTTTGTTCAGTTGAAGAAAATTCTGGCACATCCAATCGTTGACCTGCTCAATACAATCACTCAGTGCCTGTATTGGATCATAGTCCCCTGGTGAAATCGCTAATGTAAATCTGTGTGTCATCTGCATAATTACGGTAACATATTTTGTTGTTTTTCATAATCTGAGCCAGTGGAAGCGTGTAAATGTTAAACAAAAGACAAACAAGGCTAGACAACTGCGACAACCGCGTCGCTCTCCACCAGCAGTAGCATAATGTTGTTTGAAAACTGGTGAGCTCTTCCTCGCCTCCTCCGACGTCTTCTTTGGTCTCTTCACAGGGTTACAATTTTGGATTTGTCACACACTTTATTGAAAGATTTTTTCTTTTTACATGTTTAGTTACAGCATTAAACATTGAAATGTGTATTGTAATAGGCTGTATATTAATCTATTGGGAGAAAACTGGTAGTTCTGTGTAAAATCAGATGTTGAGCACCCCCATATCGCCAAAATGGCATGATCCGTTTCGCTGCGAAGCCTCGACTGTGAGAGTGACAGTCGAATCAGGCTCCGCCCATCGAAGCATCAAATCTTCGACTATTCGGGGTCGGTCTTAGTGAGCAGTAACTGAATCAGGAGGTCTGTGACTGCCAATTTTTGCCATTGTAAACTGACAATTCAACAAACAGCTCATCAGTTCTTTCTGTAAAGGACTTTAGTCTCTCTCCTTTTTTGTCTTGTCCTTGTTCATTCATGAAGTACAGTCGTAAAGCCTCGGGATGAGCACGAATTTATTACCTGACATTTAACATTTTCAACTCTTACAAATTAGTCTTTGGCTGAGTCTGGGCCACCCAGGACAAATTTGCATCTCTTTGTTTCATCAAATCTAAATTGATTCCTCACTTTCTGTCACATCTTTTTGACAACCAATCACAAACTTAAGTACCTAATATAAAGAAACCACTTAACCAGCTTCTGTTTCATTAGCTTCTGTAGCTGTGTTTTCTTAGCCACAGGTACGCCATGTCAAAACCCCGTTATGACCCCAGTCAATTGTTTCCACAGGTTCCCAAAGCTGCAAACTCGTGCCTATCTGGGGAACTTTGTTGTTTTGACTAAATATGGCACCCTTGTGATGCGAAAGTTTTTTTATTAAGGGGAGGGGGAGGGTGTCCACACTCCGCGTGGGGAGACACGTTGCCCTTAAGGTAGGACCCGGCTTTCAGAACCCACAGCTTTCAGGTCACATCCTCTGCTTCTAAAAAGCATCCTAGAACAACTCTATTTACAATGCATGAATTTCAGTTTTTCGGCGACGAGATGTTTGACCTCGTGAACCTGCCTTCAGCCATGTGACCCCACCCACCCCCAGCTGTGTGTCTCTGTGTGAAATGGTTTGTCCCGTTTTTAGCCCCACACCACAGGATCGAACCACCTCTGTTTGCCGAAGGGGGGGAGTTTCCACAGAGGCAGAAAGCTGGCTGCTCGAGCGAAACCACAAACAGACAAAGAGAGAGAGAGACAGAGAGGGAGAAAGAGAGACAGAAAAGGAGAGAGAGGACAACAAAGAGAGAGAGACCTAGAAAAAAATTGAGAGAGAGAGACAGCGAGAATAAAGGGAGTATTATTTACGAGCGGCAAGTCCTCTCAACAGAGACTAAACTTAAACACGACCAACAGACTGGAATTCCACTGAGGCACACTGGGTAAAACTGCAGCGTCAGGATGTGTGTGTGTGTGTGTGTGTGTGTGTGTGTGTGTGTGTGTGTGTGTGTGTGTGTGTGTGTGTGTGTGTGTGTGTGTGTGTGTGTGTGTGTGTGTGTGTGTGTTCAGTATAATGATGGGAGGGAAACCTAGAATTTAAGACCCCAGGAGAGAGAGCTATTCTGTCCCTCTCGCAGATGCTGTTACTCTTGTTAGTTTGCACATACTTGGCATCTTCAGTCTGACCCTTTTTTTTTTAAATCCTCTGAGGGAATCCTGAGAAGCTCATTGGTCAAAGTAAGGTGACACTGTGACCGCCTCCTTAGCTGTACAGTATACAAAGCCCTCTGCAAATACACAAGTTTGATTTTCTTGTTAAATCCACTTTGAACATCTGACAGTTGGAAAACTGTCACTGAATGTCTTAAAATGTGGTGACTGTGTTGCCAAACTCTATGAATATTAAGTGTTTCCCTTCATATTTGTGCTCTTGTCAGGCTGAAAAAGCCTCTGAAAAAGAATTGACCAACATGAGAGACTAAACCTTTCACCGTAAAACAGGATGACCTGTTCGATGAGAGGTTTTTAAAGTGTGAGGCCTCCCTAGGCGGGCCCCAAACAGTTGCATGGGAAGCTCAGTGAATTTAAGTAAAAGAGTTTTACATTAGTTATTACATTAATTATAAAAGGAGATCACATCCTATCTGTGTAATTTAGTTAAAGAGAGAGTGAGTGTCAGAAACTAAGGCATGGTTTAGTACAGACCTTTTTTCATGTATTTGATGTAGTCTTAAACTATGTCAATCAGGAATATTAGGCTATTCATGATCCCATAGGCAGCCAGGAATTGGGCATACTAGTATATATTGCTGCTCTTACTAGTATGCATTGTCAGTTGTAGATCTCGTGCTGTATTTGATGCTTTGTTGATGCTTGTATGTTGTTTCTCAAATGTAAGTCGCTTTGGAGAAAAGTGTCTGCCAAATGAGTAAATGTAAATGTAACTATACAAGTAAGCTAAGGAGGAGTGAGGGGGCACTGTTTCCCAAGCTTTGATTGAGGAGAGGCCCACAGTCTCAGATTATGAAAACCCCTGCATTGGATGAATATTAAATAAAGGTTAATACAAATATTTTTAGCTATGAAGCGTAACTGAAATCAGTGAAAGACTTTTAACTCTACAAACGTAGGTTATTATTTCAGCCTGAAATACCCAGGCTTCTCCACAGTTTATAGTCTAGGTGTGCCGCCTCGCTTGAAATAAAAAGTGCATCCGCTAACGTCATGCAAATAATATTAGTTAATATTATTAAGGTCGCGGGGAAACGAGCGGTGTTGAGATTGCTAGTGAAGACAACATAATACTGCCACACAGCAATACTCCTACTCAAGGCGAACCTTCCCATCAACCCATGTGTGAATGAAAGAATGTAAACACAGTTACTGCAGGGAATAGGCTATAAAAAATCCTGCTGTGGTAATATCAACAAGTGAATGTAGTCCTGAAGCACTAAAAGAAAGATGCCAACTGTCATGAACTAGTGCATGCAAATAAAAATGTCTAAACATTTTAAATGATTAAAACAACAAATTGGCAACGGTATGTAGTCTCTAGATAGACCAAAGTGGACAATTTCAAATGGGAAAGAGTTTTATCCCAAATGTAACTGATATTATTGATGTTTGGGTGCAAAGTTTGAGCTTTCTGAGTCTTGATACTTTGTCAGAGGGATTATAGGAGACACATCCTGGATTAAAAACCAACACTTAACCATAGTGTAGCAGCATCCACACCTTCTATAGCCCAGCAGCGTCAAAGCAAACACCTTTTCATCATTTCTAAGCATCAGTCTGGGATTAATTAACAGATGGAAGAATGTTTTTCTCATCACAACATCACGAGGTCGACCGGCTCGACTGCCGGAGACAGAAGAGCTCAGCAGTTTGACTTCGCCCGGGGTGAACAGTCTGACACACACACACATACACACACACACACACACACACACACTCTGATCTACAGCTGTGCTCCTGAGAGTGCAAATGAGGTAAGAGGTCTAAACTCTCCTGAGACAATTACGCCTGCTGTGTGTGACTGTGTGGAAGTTTGTGTGTCTTTTTTTGTACATGAGTGCACCCTTGTGGACAAACAGATTAGTTCATGCGAAGGCAGACGAGCTGAGTATTTAAAGGGAGAGTACACGCCTCTCTCGTCATTGCTCACTCAGAAGCTCCGCCACCCAAATTTCAAATCTTGGATGTTTCTCCAGCGTTGAAACTTCGCCTTCGCCTGGTTATATAACTTTCTTCTCTGTTTATACTCTTCAGACCTTTTCCTCTTTGGCTGTTTCTCAGCCATCTGTCCTTCATAGTGCCTGGAGTCTAGCACATTTGAATGTGCCTGTGTATTTCATATATATATATCTCCCACTGCCCCCCTTGCCCCTCACTCCAAAAGCACCCACGCCACCTGTTTCTGATTGGCTGGAACAATGTTGTGGGCAAGGTCCACACCACTTTCTTTGTCTTCCATTTACAGAGCCAGGGCTGCGTAGGAAAACCAGATATATTTTTCAGATTACACAGCTAGCAAACCGTGAGAAAATAGACACAACAGCCGGAGGCGATTGATTGATTCATTTTATTTGTGATGTTTGATTGAAAACAGGACAGGTGTTAAAAGCATGCAGAGCGAATATTACTGGTTGAGGGTGTGTGATTTCATGAGTGTGGCATGTTTGTTTACTGCTGTCTGATGGTGAGTCACAACAACACCCATTAAAAAACAATTCTCATGTGTGTTTTGTGAGAAAAGGCCTCACAGAAAATAGCAGCACATGCCATAACCTCCATTAAAATTGTTTGTGTGTTTAGATGGATTACAAAGGTGTCTCTCACTCACACACACACACACACACACATACACACAGCGCACACACATACACACACGTGTGTGTATGTGTGTGTGTGTGTGTATATAGATCAATGAATTATTAAAAGAATAATGAGAAAACAGACTGAGATCCAGTCACCATTTGGGTTAAATGTAAAAAGTTCATTTATCCATCATATTATAATATAATGTGTCAGATAAATAAATCAGATATTCCAGCACAAATATTTGCTTTTAATGAATCCTGCTTTTCACTAAAGCAGCTTTACATTGTCACTGAAAGCTGAAGTCAGGGGCACTTCAGGGGTGAAGTACTTTAAGGTGCAGTACTACAGTTGGCCCCTAGATGGCTCTAATAAATCATGGGCTCCGTAGAGATCCATTCAAAGAGTGCAACCTTTTAAGTAAAAGTAGTAATACCACTCTGTAAAAATACTCCACTTCAAGTACGAGTCTTGCATTCAAAACCTTACTTACTCTTACACAAAATGTCTACCTCTGTAGGGATCTTTTCCCTTATGTTGTCAGACACTTATAATAACAATCTGAGCCTGTCAGTGATAGAAACAAGCTTTTCAGTCGCTGTACTTTGACGGGCGTAGTTGCCCGCAAGGATTACATTGCAGCCATGTTTTACCGCTGCTGACTGAAGTGCGCTCGATCAATACTGGACCAAAAACAGGGGAAAAGTAGTATTATCATCTAAGTTTTATGAAAGGATGAAAGCTAAAGTACTCATAGTGCAGTAAAAAGTTCCGTGTTAGAGTTTCACTGTTATATCTGATGTTTCTGGATTAATATGCCTGCTGCATTAAAGTTATTGTTGCATTTTACTGCTGTAGATGTTTAAGATTTGGCTCATTTTAACTCCTTTATATCCTGCTGGGTAGTTTAATTAGCAGCAATGCATCACATTATATATGATATCTTTGTATGCTGTCCTTTGACAACTTCTTATCTCTAAAAAGTAAGTAAGTAAGTAAGTATAATAGTTGTCAAAATAGAGGCTAGCAGTAAACCCAAAATCCAGACAATCCATAACAGTTTTTGTGAACTATTGTCTGTCTTCTTATATTAAGAAACATTTTAACACATGTATGTCTCTGTCCATCTCTCCCAGCACACCACCGTTCTTCCTTTCATCATCATCGAGATGAGGACCACCCACCATCGGTATCCCAGCAGGTCGTGGGGTCTGGCAGCAGTGTGCTGCTTTGGCGTGGGATACATCCTCTGGTACCAAATGTTTCCTCTTACACTCAATAAACACCTCATACACTACACATCCAGTATATAATTAACTAAGTAGTCCTAGGTGCATTTAGTAAATAGATAATAGGTATAGTTTGGTGTTGTGTAGCCTTGTTTACAGTTGCTTAGTTTGTGTCGAGATGAATTTAATTGTACTCTTTATCCAAATTTTGTTCAGTTTGTAGAGTTTGTTTAACCCAGGCCAAGCTTTATTTACTTGACTTATTTTTTAGTTTGGTTTAGTTCAGTGTGGTTTTGTTTTTATTTGTCATATGTTTAGTTTAACTCTGAGGTCCAGTTTATCTTAACCATGCTAGTTCAGGCTTAATTTGCTTGAAGAATTGTGAAAAATGTTGATCATTGTTTCCCAAGGTGACATCCTCAAATTCCTTCTTTTGTCCACAACCTAAATATATTAAGTTTACTGTCATAGAGGAGTAAAGAAACCAGAAAATGTTCACATTTGAGAAGCTGAAATCAGAGAAACGGAATTTTATTTCTTTAAAAGGGACTCAAGGCGATTAATCAAAATAGTTTAGTCAATTAATAGTACTCTCTAGTTGAAGTCTGGTTTAAATAAGACCTGTCCAGATGAGTTTAACATTGTTTCAGCCCAGCTGTTTGCATGAATTTCTTTTAATGGAGCGTGTTTTTCAGTTAAAATTTGTTTAATCTTTATGACTAACTGTTATCCCAAATAAAACATGTACTCTGAATGCATATTAACGGGAACTTTCTGTGTCCCCGCCCGCCCAGGACGTGTTGGGTGCACCAGGTGACAGGTGTGTGGGTGTACCCGGTGCTGGAGCGCATCACTCCGCTGGCTCGAGTCATGTTCTTCAGTGCGATGACCGTGGTGATTTGTGTTTTCTACACCCTCGGAGAAATCCTCAACAGCTACATCTGGGACCAGCCACACACAGGTACACGATACACACTGCCACCCATCCTACCAATGTAACATGGCATGCAGCCAAAATGCTCTAATATAAATAAAGACATTTTGTCATCTGTCGAGTGCTGAAGTTGGAAAAATGGTGAGGCTTACAGGATAATTATGGTTATTTTGTACTTGGACTGATGTGGTTTTCTCTCCAGTTCACACATGGCTATAGCAAATGCTGATTAAAAAGTTCCTTTGATTGTAAAACTTTTTAAATGTATGCTGTAAAATGGTTTTATGGATGTTCAACATTAAACAAAAGTCTGAGTAAAAGGAATCCGCTAAACATTTTAAAGCATCAATTTGTAAGAACAGAAAAAGTGATTTGAGTGAGAAGTAGATACTCTCCAATTTGTATGTTTATATTTTTTGTATGTAAACATCTCGTGAAAGCAGTGTGACATGAATGTTTTCCATCCATCAAACGTCTTTAGATAAAACACTCAAAGACAAAAGATTCACCCACTCTCACTCTCAAGAGGTTACAATCTCCGAAAACTAAAAAATGGCGTGGGTAGATTTTAAACAGATGTGCACGAAACCAGGATCTGCGTGTTCATTTCACAGACTGATGAAAGTTTGAATCTCTGTTGTGTTCACTCAAAAGTTCTGCTGTCAATAAACTTTTTTTTTTAGATTTGTTGATCAATCGGAAAAGTGGTAAAAAGCAGGGAGAGGCGAGCAGAAAACGATGAAACATCTGCCGACCAGCCGCCTCCCCCTATCTCACACACACACACACACACACACACACACACACACACACACACACACACACACTCTCTCCCCCATCCATCTGCTCAGCAGGCCGTCAGGTAACACTTCACCCACACCAGAGAAAATCTGTGTACATGACTTTCTAGACGCTTGCAGCCTTGGTCTCTAGTTTCCTCCAACACACACACACACGTACCTTTACAGTCTGCTGTTCACTTTCCTTTCTTTCTCTTTGTTTCTTTCTCTCAGAAAAGGTCAAAGGTGAGTGATCTTCTCTCGACTGCTGGACTTTAAAATCGGCCCTTGTTGGATGGAAGAGGACAAGTTGTGCTCCGCCCCCAGGGACAGCACAAGAACAGAAAACAAGTGACCTCTCCAGAAGTGGAAAAGACCATTACTTTTGAACTGTACCCATAAAAATAACATAGGAAAAGACGGAAACATAATCATTTCAATGTAAATAGAGAAAAAGGTGACAAAACTCATCTTTTGTTTTTTTCTCTTATTCTGTTGTTTTTCAGTGGCAACCGTGTTGAGTCTGGCTTTGTTATGTGGAGGATGGTGAACAAAATGCACAAACATACATCTCCACAAAATGTTGGACTTTAACATTGACATACTGCACACACAGAAACACACTAACAGTGTTTGTAATCTGCTTTTATGGTATGAAGTAGGCCTACTTATCAAAGTGAATGAATTCCTTCATAAGCTACTATGAAACTACTGAACATCAATAATGTGTTAAACATCATTATTATTCATCTTATGAGTCGCATTACATGTATGGAAGAAACTAGATGTTGGCGCAAAATTAATAAAGTTTGATTGGAAAATATTTCCTGTTAGTCCGTCCAGTCTGAATCCTGAGTGAAGGCTCGCCTTCTGACTGCAAGTAACTACATTTACATTTATGTGACGCTTTCATCCAAAGCAACTTAGGATTGCCATATATGTCAGAGGTCGCACACCTCTGGAGCAACCATGGGCCTTGCTCAGGGACACGTTAGGAGCAGGGGGGAGATGAACCTGGGTCTCTCACACAAAGGCATGCGTCTTCACCACCCCTAGAAGATCCAGCCAGACCTCATAGAACCTGATCTCAGGCAAGAT
Source organism: Micropterus dolomieu (assembly GCF_021292245.1). Lineage (NCBI taxonomy): Eukaryota > Metazoa > Chordata > Actinopteri > Centrarchiformes > Centrarchidae > Micropterus > Micropterus dolomieu. The sequence continues at coordinate 24,942,869 of NC_060159.1, read as the reverse complement.
GAGCAACACACTGCATCTTCATGGGTTTAACGCGTTATGAGATGTCGCTGCTGCCTCATTTAGTTTGATAAGCCTCGCGCAAATACACACACGAATACACAAGCTGAAAAGAGTAGGAATTAATTCAACCTCTGAGCGACTGTTTGACTTTTACCAATAAGCAGAGGTTATACTGACAGACAAATATGATAACTAGCTAATGAAGTGACCGATCATTTATAATGTGCGTGTGAACCGTTCTCTACTGTTCCACAAAAAAACCCCCAGAATGATGAGCAATTGATCAGATTAAGGTTGGAGGGATGGAAAGAAAGACAGATGTTGGTAAGTAAGACAGATGAGAAAACAGACAATATAATAAACTTTATTAATATAGCATTTTTCTTAACAAGGTTATAAAGTGCTTTACTGAAGAAAAAAACAACAACAGGGACCATAAAACATAAAGTTAAACATTTCAAATGGCAAGAGTTGGATAGATAGAAGTAAGTAATTTTAAAGATGCTAATCAAGTATCCAGTCTGTGAGCTCTAACAGCCAAAGCCCAACAAGCAGATACACAGGAAAGTGTAGGGTTGGACGTATAAAGTGTGTGATCTCTGCGCCCGAGAATGTAGTTTGCTTCCAGCATCAGTCTACATACAGTAGGTTTCTTTTAACCACGACAGAGGTTTTCCCAAACCACAACCAAGTAGGTTTAGTTCTGTAAACTTCATCAGACCTTTACCAAGTCATGTCAGTTTTATTTATGTAGTTTATCACAAATTTACCTGAAGGGGCTTTACGATCTAATCAGTCTGTCTGTAGACCCTAAATTTGGAAAAGGAGAACCTCCCCCAACAAAACCCTTTTAAAAAAATCAAAGAAACCTCAGGAAGAGCAGGGATCTCCGAGGACGGCCATATGTGCAATAGAAGTGTGTGTATAATCAGGTTGACAAAATTACACATTGATAGTAAACAAGCAAGATGCCGACAAACAATGTATTTTGTCCTTCAGATAGGAGGACTGTTGAGACTGACATGCAGGTAAAGAAACAGACAGTTTGAGATGCTGTTAAGATCAGTGTCTGTTTTAAAGGCTACTATTCTGTGTGTGTGTGTGTTTCAGTGACATGTTGAAAAGTAGATCATCACAACAGGAGACTGAAGTTTCTTTTAATGGATTCACACACTCACTGGGTCACCGCCACATGTAGCCACTCCCGCTATAACTGCTTTACCAGCTCTCTGTCACTCGAAAATTAAAACCACAATTAGTACATGAGATGAACACTCACACATTCACCGCTTTCTCTAGCGACTCCCAGCTGGCAATCTGTCGAAATAAAGCAGAATAAAATAATGTGTCGACCGAGTGTAGAGGCTCGGAGGCTTGACGAGATTTCACTCCCTTGAGGTTAAAAGCAAATATATGAAAAGGTGATGCGGTCCGTCTCTGAACAAAACAGGAAGTGACCAAAGACAAAGACAACTGAAAAGAGACCAAAAAACAGCATGCTGTGGGAAGCAAATAACGGAAGCGAATAATGAAGACAGAAAACCGCTGACAAACTGCAAAAAGGTACAACTAATGCAGTGGATTTCTAAAGGTAGAAAGGATGTGAAAAGAATTAGAGACAACTGAAAGAAAAGGAAGGTAAAAGAAATATACATACAATAAAGATAAGCTGACAGATTCAAAGATGACTTTAAGGAACTCAGGCACTACTTAGCATTTCATTCCTCCCCCAGCGCTGAGCAGAAGGGTGGAGCGACACGATTTCAGTTTGTTTCCTTTCTTTTTCGTTAGACTTTAAAGGTTAACCGAGTGAAACCACAAAACACATCAACAGAAAACACTTCCTGTCAAACTGCCCACGTTCTGCTTCCTCCTTAAGCAGAAAACAAGCGCCCCTCCCCTCCTCTCGTCTCCCACCATTTGGCAGTGAAATAATAAAATATAAACTCCTTAATTTTCTCTGGCAATGTTGTTCTTTCACCTTTTTACACAGTACGACATCTCATGTTACACCGCTTTTTTTCGACAGTGTGTGTGTGTAAATGTGTGTGTGTGACTCCTCTTACTGTCAGTTTGGAAAGGGGAGTTTGACACAACACACTCTGTTCATTAGCACTTAACAGCTAACTCTGCACTGCTGTGTGTGTGTCCTCTCTTCAGTAACACGTCAACGCCTCCACTCTGAGGTGACACATTAAAACATTCTCGAATATTCTGCTCTGCATTAATTAGCATAGATTTACATGCTAACGAGCAGAGAGAGAGAGAGAGAGAGAGAGGGAGGCTGGAGGGCGACAGGCACGTTTTACCTGCGATAAATCTGATTTAATTAGAAATGAAGGAAATAAGAATATGTTTATGTGACACGTAAGCACTGAAAGCTTGTGCGCCTTTATGGGAAACTGTCGTGTGAAAAGCTGTTTTCACGTGATGAGTTCATGCTTTGTTTTTTTTTTGTCCGGAAGTATGGTGAATGTGCATTTATTTCACACATGTCTGCATAAAGAGGAATGTAAAAGAGGAAGTAGAAGAATATATATATATATATATATATATAAAAATAAATATAACGGTTCGTCACATCACTTTCTTCTAGGAAGGAAGGAAGGAAGAGAGGAGGGGAAATGACAGCGGATGAACCGTTAATGTATATAAGAAAACAGGAAGTAAATAAGATGAGAAAGGATGGAAAGATAAGGGAAGGAAGCAGTCAGAGAGAGATGTGAAGAAAGAAGGAAGGAAGGAGAGGGGAAGGAAGTAGGTTGAAAAGGGACGTACTTAAAGGGTGACAAAAAATAAGAAACATGATGAGCCTAGAGGTAAATAAGGAAATAACCAGAAAGGAAGGGGGGAATGGAAAGACAAAACAAGAAAGGAAAGAGTGGAAAATGGAAAGAAGACAAGAAATGAAAGTAGGAAATCAGCAGGAACGTAGGAAAGGAAGGAGGGAGGAAGGAAAGAATAATAAACATAAGATGCTCCACTGAAAGATGGAGAGGAAAAAGGAAACAATGAAAGGGAAAGAAGAAAGTGATTTTGAACGGTTAAAGACAAAGAGACGAAAGGATGGAAGAAAAAAGTAAGGAATTGAAGAGGGAAACTGTAAAACAAAATAAAAACTTTGATGAGCCACTAAAGAAATAAAGGAGGAAGAAAAAAAATGTATTAGGATGAAAAAGAGTGAAGAAAGCAAAAGGCAGGGAGGAAGAAAATAAACAATGTGAAGTAAATAAGGAGGAAGTTGAAAATCGAACAAAGGAAGGAAGGAAGGAAGGAAGGAAGTGGGGCAGGAAGGAAGGAACTAAAAACAGAGATGGTGTGTGAAAGACAAAGCAAGAAAGAGTTTAAAAATCTCGTTTGCTTCGTTGCACTCAGTAGGAGGAGGAAAAAAAACCCTAGCAGGACACACATGTAGATCACAGATGTAACCACACACGCACACACACACACACCTTCTCTGACACTCCCAGCTGCAGACAGCACCAACACACACATATTCTGTGGCATATCGGAGTGTGTGTGTGTGAGAGGAAGTGAAACAACAGAAAGTCTGAAGGGTGTGTGTGTGTCATATGAGCAGTTGGTGAAGGTCACTCCTGTTGAGAGGTGCTGCCAGACACACACAGACACTTCCTCACACTGTCTGTCTTGTTCTCACAAAAATAACACAGGAAGTGGGTTTTTTTCTTTGTTTTTTTTTTACATTTAGAGTCAGAGAACAAACAGAACTGTGCGGCTGTGTAAAAGAATAGATGGCTGACGAGCAAAGAGAACGCCACCCACGGAAAATTCAACAGCATAAAACAAATTCAATTTTCCATTCTCTACTCTTAGTATATATTTGGACTTTCTAATGTTTTTTTTGTTTTTTTCAATTGTAGTTTCACTTGATTGTCTGTGAGCGGATTAAATTTAAGACTTACACAAGATGACACAAGCGTTGTAGTTCATGAAAAGCTGATGTTGTGGAGAAGTGTTCATCACCTTAAAGTGTCAACAGTTAGTAACGTTAACGCAAACACACAAAATAGATTGTGAGTTGGCTGGCCTACTGCGCCCCCGGATGGAAGAGAAGCAACTAACGTTTAAGGAGGTCTGTATGAAACACACCTTTTTTTTTGATAATGGCATTTATTAAATAAAATAAAATAAAAATATGTAATATAAAAGTAATACAAGAAAAATAAAAACTGAATCTGCAGCTGGTTTGTCTGTGAAAGCTCAGTCTTTCCTCGTTTTGGGTTTCGGGGCTGAAACAGACAGAAAGTAGAATACTGTTAGAGAAAAGAAAACAGTAAAGACAGTTAACAAAAGTAATACAAAGCAAATGGTGAAGAATTGTGAAGACAAAGGAGAGAATTAGGGCTGTCGCGATAACCGCAAAATTCAGATACTGTTGGCCAAGCCTACCGCAGAGGATGGGAAGCACCACAACATCCGTGATGTTCAAACATTACACTTCATTACACTTAAATAAATTAGTGCTTCAAAAGTTCCACACTCGTAACGAGCTCTGTAACGGTTCAAGGCAATATAATGTAGCTGCAGTACCGGAGGCTACAGTTTCAGGATCCCTGCAATCCTGTGTCTGCAGTTCTAGGACCGTAGTTCTTTTGCGACAGCGCCATCTAGTGGAGTGGTGGTCGTAATGCACAGCAACACGAAGGAGGTTAACCCTGTCTGCTAGCACATCGGCCTCGCAGCTGTAGGGTTAACCGGTCTACATGCATATAATCACTAATTTAAGTTTAGGCGCACACTCTGTGATGGTTGTGATACGGGTAATTGGTTTCGGGGGGCTGTCAATAGTAACATAGCAGAAGCTAGCTAGCTAGCTAGCCAGACAGCTAGTGCAGTTTCGGTCCTAGGATTGGGGTCCTGAAACTGCAGCCTCCGGTACTGCAGCTACATACTACTCGTGTTCAAGGCCGGATCGCCATGGGCTGTTTGCGACCTGACTTCAAACGTGTTGTTTTACTGCCCATTCTGCTCCACACCGCTGTGTGTGCGCATTGCTGCGGTTTGTAAATTGACTTGACAAAATATACCCTGAAGATTACGATATAGCTACATGTGAAAAGGACACAGACAAACTACAGAAATGAGTTTGCTTGGACCCAGCAGCTAGCGGGCTCTGACCATAAAGCTGCTGTTAGCGGCTCGCTGTGCAGCGAGGTGAGATCCACAGACACCCTTCCTATGCTATAATAATAATAATAATAATAATAATCCTTATTTGTAGAGAACTTTTCAAAAACAAGTTACAAAGTGCTTTAACAAGTGTAAAGACAATAATACCCAAGAGACAATAATATAAAAAACAATACAAGATAAAAGCATGAAAACATTGAAAAGACTAAAATACAGATAAATATAAAATAAGTAAAATAGAATAAAATAAAAGGGATAAAATAAAGTCAAATAAGATCGGGAAAAGCTCTCCTATAAAAGTATGTTTTAAGAAGGGACTTAAAGAGTTCACTGACTCAGCCGACCTGATTTCCTCGGGCAGGCTGTTCCAGAGCCTCGGGGCCCTGACTGCAAACGCTCTGTCCCCTTTAGTTTTCAGTCGAGACTCTGGAACAGACAACAGACCTCTGCCCGAGGATCTCAAGGTACGTGCTGGTGCGTATGGGACTAAAAGGTCAGAAATATAACAAGGCGAGAGACCATGAAGAGCTTTAAAAGTGATCAATAGAATTTTAAAGTCAATTCTAAAACATACTGGGAGCCAGTGTAATGAAGCTAAAATAGGAGTAATGTGGTCATATTTATTTGTTCTGGTTAAAAGCCTGGCAGCTGAGTTCTGGACAGTCTGGAGTCGATCAATAGATTTTTGGGTTAAACAGGTGAAAAGGCTGTTGCAATAATCCAGGCGTGATGAGAT
>NC_060159.1:24916874-24936882 GCF_021292245.1 Micropterus dolomieu | reverse complement strand
AAACATGATTGAACAAGCTTTGTGGTGTGCTGCTCGAAATTTAAATTACTATCAAACCAAACACCAAGGTTCTTTGCCACAGGCTTAATGTGATTTACTAGGGAACCAGCAGATGGCAGTATTTGATTTGCCATCTGCTGGGACCCGATGACCAGGATTTCTGTTTTGTCTGAGTTCAGCTGGAGGAAATTATTTGACATCCATTTTTTAACTTCACAAAGGCAGTTGTTAAGTGAACTCAGCATTCCAGGGTCTGTGGATCTGACGGGCAAGTATATTTGTGTGTCATCAGCATAAATATGAAAAGAAATGCCATGTTTATGGATAATATGTCCAAGGGGAAGCAGATACAAGGAAAACAAAATGGGTCCTAAGACCGACCCCTGAGGCGCACCATATTTAACTGGACAGAACGAAGAGACATAGTTGTTTACAGACACGCAATACTTCCTAAACTTCCTGGCACCAAATTACTTCATTGATGATGCGATAATACTACATAGCTCGTTGTTGAGCCCAAACATGTTACCGCGGGGGAAATTACTTCACCGCGCGAGCCCTAGAGAGAATAGTAAAGAAATGAAAAATGTTTGTGAGAAACAGCATAAAAAACTAAACTATAAAAGAAAATATTAAAAGAAATGTGATTAAAAGGAAAAAATAACAAATGAAAATCAAAAAGAAGAGAAGAAGATGGTTTCTGGTCACCATTTGGATTCTCCTGTTTGTAGAAAGTCTTCAGCATCTCTACAGCTTCTTCTGCTCTGTGACCTGAAACACACTGAAAACACACACACAGTAATGTACACCATGAGGTCAAAAGTCTCCGGACAGCCGAACATGTCGGTGCGAAACCATGAGCACCAAACTGCTGCTATCACAGACTCTACTCTTCTGGGAAGGCTATCCACCAGATGTTGGAACCTGGCTGCAGGGGCTGAAATCACCCACAAACATCACAGTGTAGTACTCTCCAAACACAAAACACACAAACAACAAACAGCAATTGTACAAACATAAATAAATAAAAATACCAGGGACAAACAGACCTTGAACGTTGTCCCGGTCTGAGGTAAGTTTTCAGAGGAAACGTCTAGAACTGAACCGCAGCCTCCAAACCGCTCGTTGCTGCAGCCGTACACAACCACTGGGATATCTGACAGCTGGTAAAGGAACAACAGCTGTCGACACACACACACACACACACACACACACACACACACGGGTTGGGGGAGGATACAGAGGAGGCGCAGGGCTGCAGCACACATGATGCATGGCTCTACGGTGACGTACAGGGCCGTTCGCTGGCACACGCTGCTCACATCCAGGCTGCTGCGGCGACACCAGTCCAGGAGCTGGTCCAGGGCCACCATCTCAGCGTGGCGAGTCGGCTAACACACACAAACAGAAACACACACAGGTTAGGTGGCACGTTCTCTTCGAGCTGGATATACCTAACGCCAAACTCCCTTTGAAAATGAAGGTTTTAAGAGCTCCTGCAACCATCCTTTTATTTTATCCTGCTGGATAAAATATCAGCACTGTTTATAAATACCGATAAGTGGAACTTTAAATACCGAAAGCTTCAGTGGTCAATATTCTTTCTATGCACTGTGCTTGTGTAAAGCACATTGAGTTTACCAAGTTATCGTGGTGGTTTGGTGACTATACAAGCTTGTGATTTTACTGACACGACAGCAATGTTATAACTGACAGATTTCTACATGGGGCTCAACCTTAAGTTTAAGTCTCACACATAAAAACCATAAAACAACTGGAGTTTGTTTAGAGACAGCACATTACTTAATTTTTCCTACATTTTTGGTTTCATTGACTTCGTTCCGTCCTTTCCCCACAACTTCATCATTGTAGACCATCAGACATCCAACCGGCACCTCGCCATTCTCCAGAGCATCTTTGGCCTGCAGCAAAACATTTACAGCAGGATAACACACAGCAGCTACACATGTAGAGTCAGAAGGTTTAAACAGAAAGAGAATAAAACGGTATAACATATATACAGTATATATATGTTGGCCCTCTGTGATGTTATCAGGAGACACAGCATCTCTTTCCATTGTTGTGCCACTGTCACACAACTTCACATGTCTCCTGATATCATAGGGCCATTTTTTAAAGTATTCTAGATATTAATTTCTGATGTCATAAAACTTTTTACAGTTCAACCAGGATAAAACTGAAAGACAGAGAAAACTGGTCACAAAATGTATGTCCCATGGACTTATCCAAAGCCAACAAGCCTAAACCTCATGTGGGGTTTGCAACTAATTCTTTTTTTTAAATCACTTCATAAAAATTACTAAACTGGAACTATTTCTCTCTCTGAGTGACACAGAGAGACTAAAGCACACTGGACCGCTTTAATGATCTCCTACAGCCGACTCAGAAGCCAGCAGTCCAACTTCTTAACAGAGCCCGAAGAAGAGAACACATTACTGTTTTAAAGTCCTTACATTGGTTGCCTCTCAGTTTCCATATTGAATTTAAAACTCTTTTACTTATTTTTAAAGCACATAGTGGTCTTGCCCCGCATATATGTCTCACATGCTCACAGTGTATGAGCCTGTACAGCCCCCTCACGTCCTCCGGCCCGAGTCTGTATGTTGTTTCAAAAGTGCAGGACTATAATGAAGCAGCTTTTATGACCTGACCCGCTGGAACAGTCTGCCTGAGGATCTGAGCAGCTGGAAGTGCTTAAAAACAGCCTGGCTATAATTAAAGAAAGTTCTTGATTATTCACTTATTTTATTGCATTTATGTTGTAAATTGTTATTCTTATTTTATCTTTTATCTTGTTATTATATTTTTTAATCCCACTCATAGATTATATCTTTTTAATCTATTTTATTTGGATTCTAGTCCAGCTTTTATTTCACTCTATCATTACAGCTTTTATATCAATTTTATTGTGTTTCATTGTCATTATTTTCATCTTTGTTTTGTCTTTTTCATTAATTTTATTTCACTACTGTTTACACTTGTTCTTGAAATCTTTAAAAACAACTCAAACAAAGACTTAGTCAAAGTTACTAGGCTGAAATGTTGACAGATTATCACTAACCATGTCGAAAGCGCTGGCCATCCACGTCTCTATTTCCTCATCACTCGGGTGGAAACTCTCCGCCGAATCAGCTTTACTGCCCTCCTCTCTTCCCATGGCAAATACTACTACTTAACAAAGGTCATATTATTATTTAATGAAGATTTATAGATTATTTCTTCACTGTTTTGCTACGATGGTGTCCGCTGTAGTTTCCACGCCATACAGGTACACCGGCAGGGGGAAGATAATACGGGACGGACCAGTTCCAGACGTGACCGCGCATCACGCTTTATTCTGTGCGTCAAGTCGATTACAGTTGGCTGGATGTACACCGGAAATGCGGATAAAATAAAAGCATAATTTATTAAATGTATTTTTCAAGCATGGAACCGTTTTCGTCTTGCTCACGTGTACAGGTGCATCTCAAAAAATGAGCAAATCGTGAAAAAGTTCATTTTTTCCCTTGTAATTTAAGCCAAAAAGTGAAACTCTCAGACCTTTTTTGTTTTAACCTTGATGATTACAGTGTACAACTCATGGAAATAAAAAAAAAATCATGTCTAAAACTGTTAGAATATTAGAATAAAGGATGTAAAATACAGAAATGTCGACCTTCTGAAAAAATGTTACTTTATGTACTCAGTACTTGGTCGGGGCTCTTTTTGCATGAATTACCTCAACAGTGCTGCGTGGCATAGAGGCAATCAGCCTGTGGCACTGCTGAGGGGATATGGAAGCCCAGGTTGCTTTGATAGCGGCCTTCAGCTTATCTGCATTGTTGGTCTAGTGTCTCTCATGTTCCTCTTGACAATACTCCATAGATTCTCTATGGGGTTCAGGTCAGGGGAGTTGGTTGGCCAACTAAGCACAGTTATACCATGGTCAACAAACCAGTTAGGCTATTAGATTTTGCCAAGTCTTGCTGGAAAAGAAAATCAGCATCTCCATAAAAATTTGTCAGCTGATGTAGGCATGAAGTGCTCTAAAATTTCCAGACACTGCATGAACCAACGACAGCAGACTGGTTGTGTGTACTGAACCAGATTGAGAGATTAAAGGCTCTTGTCAATTCAACATTTCTGTGTTATTCATATTTTTGAGATATGGATTTTTGATTTCCACGAGCTGTAATCGCCAAGATTAAAACAAAAAATGAAGCCTGAAATATTTCTCTTTACATGTAAGGAATCTAAAATATGTGAAAGTTTTACTTTTTGAATTCAATTATGGAAAAAAAAAAAAAAACTTTTTCACAATGTTGTAAGATTCTGAGACGCAAGAGTCTATATGAGCTCATAGGCTAATTTGTCATTTTGACCATGATTTTTTCATTCATTGTGCGCTGGTAATGAAAAGCATGTAAAATGAGGGAGTCAAAAACCATGTTTAATTTTCACATCCCATAATTTCTTTTGCATTTCTGTTGTAAAACAGCCAAAAGCTCTCTTATTAGAGGTGAGCTCTGGTGAGTTTTGCACAATATAAGCATTTTAGTGTCTCTACTTCAACTCAAATTTATCTTTATCTCCATCTTCACCATACATATTGAAATTCTCATTGCAACATGTCAATGTAAAGAAGAAATAGGACAATGTTCTTCACATTATCAAACTGCATTTATTAAACTTTTTATATGAAGAATGAGAATCCGGCAAATTTAAGAAGTATGTGAACCCTTCGGAATTACCTGAATTTCCGTATCAATTGGTCATAAAATTTGATTGGAGCTTCATCTAAATCACAACAATAGACAAACACATAAACACAAAATTAAAATTGATGTGTGGTTTTAATAGGGCTGGGGAGCTGTAACCAACACCTCCAATTGTCTCATTGACTTGACTCCAGGTTGACTGACTGACTGACTTTAATATATAAATAAAATAACTTCGATCAACGAGTAACAAGAATTTGAAGAAGATATGTTTAAGGTATTTTAGAAACAGTGTTTCTACAAAGTCTATTTTTCACCAGAGAGCACTGACATCATTATTTTTTATATATCTTGGTCGCTTGTTCATGACTTCAATTACATGTAATCGTCATGAAGCGCTGTTTAGAGCTCAATTCGCGTTTTATTTTGAAAATCCTAACCGGAAGTCACATAATTTGCTCGGCCTGCTTTGAACGACGTGCTTCGGCACTTTTGACAGTTAGCATTGTAGCTAGGTGTTGCTAGCTAGCTGAAAATCTCCCGATAAAATGTCCATAAAACAGTCTGCGCAAAGTTAAAACGACGGTGTGCCGAGAACTCATCACTGTCCAAGGATGTTTTCATCCGTCTGGAATTTTGTTAAACGCCACAAAAGGAAATTAATTTTCACCGGAGCTGTAGTTGGAGGTAACTAACGTTATTCACTGGTGTGCTTCTGAGCTAGCTAATAACTTTAGCAGCTCACCTGACTCCATTGAAAAAATATGAAATATATCATATTTTCTCACTTACCGGTAGAATTTACGCTTTTGAAAATGTATAATAAGAGCTTTTAGGAATCAAGCAGTCTGTAACTTTACTTCGGCATATATATTATGCACCAAGCAGTATAACTTCCAACTTAACGATAACGTTAACTCTACTCAGACAACTCACCAGGTGTGACGTTACTTTAACCAACATTATAAGGTTAATAGAAAAGAACTGTGGAAGACCAGCCGACACATTTGACTGAAAGTAACGCTGTATCGGGTGTCTATTGCGGTAAAAATAATTTGTCTATTTACTTATATTTTATCTGAGGATTTGTCAATAAGCAATTGCAAGAAAGTTGAAAGAAGTTTGGCGTGACGTTCCAAACATGAGGGCAGCACATATGGCCTCTAAATGTTTACACACGGTACTTAGTTATCGCAAAGCTCCTGTAATGTGAGGATGTGAACATTGGATTAGAGTGCAGGTTGGCCAGGTGTTGTCTTATCAAGTGATAGTTAACCAAGCAATTAAATCGTAGCGTTGAAAGTCATTGATAGGTTGGATTTGTCTTGATTTTGGCACTCAGAGTTGTCATCATAAAATGCCTAAGGAAAGAAAGTTTGAATGGGTTTCAGGCTAAATAAAATGGAGAAACACACATCAGAAGAAGTGTGTTGTTTTTTTTTACCGTGACTTCTTTACATGAAAAGGATCACATTTAAGAATACAAATAAAAGACTATGTTCTGTTGGCAGCATCTATTCCAAAATATATCTTCAGCAAATTGCTGGTGAACCTACATGCAGTTCAGACTCATCTTGAAGTGTGATTGATGGCTAGGGGTTATTTTCTGTGCTTTGTATTGTAGTACTACTTATTATTTGTTGGCAATCCTCCCCTAGGACTATACTTCCTGGGTAAATATGCGCAGAAGAAGATTAGGGACATCCAGGAGAAGGAGGCGACGGAGTACATCGCTCAGGCCAGACGACAATTTCACTTTGAAAGCAACCTGAGGACCTGCAACATGACCGGTAATGACTTTACGCTTCTCCTTCTGTGTAATTGATTGAATGATTGAACATAAATTAAATGGTGGTAAAAAACAAATGAACAACAAAACAAAACTCTGTCATTTCCAGTACTTAAAACACCTGTTTAACCTCTATTTGTGAAAAGGAGTTGGAAGAAGTACAACATATGCACTTTAATTTAACTTTAATAGTGCTTTTAAAATCCTTTTGGTTGCTGGTAGGAAATGTTTACAGATTGCTCATTCTTGGTTTTTCACATTAAAACAGTTTGGATTTGACTTTTTGTACTCTTAAGTGTGTTTTTGTGTTGCAGTGCTGTCCATGCTCCCTCCACTGAAGGAAGCCATCATTAATCAACTGAATTCAGAAAGCCTCACTGCACTACTCAAGACCAAGTGAGTAGAAATGCCTTTTGCTGTCAGATCCAATAGATCAGATGATTTCTAATCCACTTGCACACAATTTTACACATTAAGTTCAAAGCTAGCAAAGATTTTCTTCCTTCTATCATAATTTTACCCAAATATTCGTATATATTAGGTGTTTTTCAAAACCCATCTTGAAATAGAAAGTTTGCTGTGAAGTGCAATGTGAGTCGCAAAACGGTAACAATGCTTATTCTTCTCTCTGATCATCTCACAGACCAGCCAACAAGCTGGAAATCTGGGATGACTTAAAAATCATCAGTAAGTTTTGTTCTTCACATCAGACGTCGCTAAACAGTCACCCACACTGTAGTGTCACTAATCTTTAAACAATCCCTTAAAATACTCACAAATACAGAAGAATTGCCGACTTAAATAGTTTAGTTTTTTTACTTGAGATTCTAGAGCCAACATTCGATCACAAACGTGTGAAACCTGTTGTCTTGTTCAGGTTTCACTCGCACCATCGTGGCGGTGTACAGCACCTGCATGCTGGTGGTTCTGCTGAGAGTCCAGCTGAACATCATAGGAGGATACCTGTACCTGGACAACTCTATAGGCAAGAACACGACGGTGAGGAACACAGCATGTGTACGCCTCTTTCACTTATCGAGCCTGTAAGATCACAGTAGTCGCTGTAATGCAGTGATGTTAGTTTCTGCTGTTCACGTTGTGTTTAAGGTTGTGGAGAAGTAGCTCTGTGTTTCTCAGATATTTAGTGCTATGACTTCCTTATCTTGTCCATATTATTCAGTTTGAGACAAATATTTGAGGTCTCAGCTCAGCCTGCAGCTAACGGTTATTTTTCATTTTCAACTAGTCTGCTGATTTTTGTCTATAAATGTCAAAATATTGAGACATGTCTGTCAGATGTTTCAGGTGCTAGGTGACATCATTAAATGTCTTGTTTTGTCTGACTTATAACCCAAAACCCAAAGATGTTTAGTTTACGATGATATAACAATCCTCACATGAGAAGCTGGAACCAGCGAATGCTTAATATACGACTTCAATCAGCTCATCTAAATTAATAATTTACTAATCAATCAACCAACCCACCATCCATTGCAGCTCTAGTCTAAGCAGTAATTTTTGTCCTGCAGATTTATCCTAGTAGTCTCATGATAAAATCAACAGTTATCCAGGGTGTCTTATGATTGGTTCCTTCCCTCCATATAAAAACCTTGCAACATACAACCTTTGCTTGGAAGCCATGAGTAAGTGTAAACCAATGAAATATCAGGTAAGTGAGGAAAAGCTGTTTGATTTGAAAGGAGGGTTTGAAGATTGAATTTATGTTTACGCCTGCATAACTTTACCACCTGAAATAATTGGTTTAAACCTTAAACCTCTTAAACCTTAAGCTTTCGTCTCCCCCTTCTGACAGTGACAGTAATTACACAACACTTTCAACATGAGCTTATGACGTATAGGCTCTGCCATACTGAGCTGCATCACTGCAGGGTCACCAGCGTGGGAATGTTGCCACAGACAAGATTTAAAACCTCTGGTATACTGTGAATACAGAGAGATTTACCTGGCAGTGATCGGCTCAATCAGCATTGTGTGAACTTGTTTGGTGAGGGCTTGAATGTAACTGATGTTTATTTATTATTATTAAATGTAAAACTCCTGCACTGTAGTTTTAAAGTTTTAGTGTTGCAAAGGAAGGTTTGCGGGGGGTTTCAGTGGGGTTTGAAAGGCTCAAAATGTTCGAAGCTTTTGTTTAGAGCTGAAGTTATATCAGAAATTTCTATGATATTTTAGATTTATTTGTGCATGTATTTGTGGTTTTTCTTTCAGACTCCCCTGGCTCCCCCAGACGTCCAGCAGCAGTACCTGTCTAGTATTCAACATCTACTGGGAGATGGTAGGATGGTGACTCACACACAGATCTGATAAGAGCACAATGCTGTTTAACCCTCTTCAGCCTTTTTTACCTCGCTACACCAGTCAGTTTCTTACACCTGCACTTCTGACCCCTGTCTGTCTGCAGGTTTGACAGAGTTGATGACAGTAGTGAAGAAAGCTGTGCAGAACTCTCTGGGAGGGTGAGTGCCTGTACTTAATGATTATTTTTATTTGCAGTAATATTTTTTTGGTTAGTCTTTTAATTGTTGAAACTATAAAATGTCAGAAAATAGAGAAACACAAGTTGCCAGAACCACAGGGGACATTTTCAAATCACAACCAACAGTCCAAAACAACCAACATATTCAATTTACAATGATGTAAAACAGAGAAAAACAGCAAAGCCTCACATTTTGGAGGCTTGAATGAGAAAATGTTTTGCTTAATAAGCGACATAACATGTTCAATCAATGATCTAAATAGCTGTTGATTCACTTTCTGTTGGTTTCCAGCATGTCTCTGAAGCAGAGCCTGTCTATGCTGGAGTTGGAGCAGCAGTTGAGCTGGATCAGGGCGGAGGTGGAGGCCGGCTCTGAGCGGCCGCTGTCCTGGTACATGCTGGCTGACGACGAGAACGCGCTCGCTGACCAGGTCGCCACACAGAGAATGATGCACGGCAATGTTCACAGATAAAACATCTGGGTATTTAACAAACACTCTCTTCTCTTCTGTCCAGGCGTGTGGGTTGACAGAAAACGACGCTGTGACCATCAGACTGTTAAACGAGACTAGAGACATGTTGGAAAGGTAAACACCATAGAGTATTTGTTCGTCATCTGTTTGTACACTTGTGTGTTTTGTGATTCTGACGTGTGTTCGTTGTGACTCCAGTCCAGACTTCACTACCGTCTTGAACACCTGTCTGAACCGGGGCTTCTCTCGTCTTCTTGACAACCTGGCCGAGTTCTTCCGCCCACCTCCCGGTGACTCCGCCCCCAGCTCTGCACCTGATAGGTCAGCTGTTTGACTGACACAATAGATACAGCGAAAAATAGATGCAGCTTCAGTTGTTTGTTCAAAACTACTTCATCACCAATTATGTGTGATATTAAGTAACAAAACAAATCATTTACCTGCCAAACCTCTCACCAGCTTTTCAGATTCATGCCAGAAACCTTTATTGTCCAGTTTTTTTTGGTCACTGCTGCAGAATGTTTATTGTTGTTGAAGTCCAGGCACAGAGCTTGACATTGACCTCTGCATAACTCTTTTGCGTCTGTGTGTCCAGTCTGTCCGCAGTCAGTCTGCCGCTGGCGAAGATCATCCCCATCATCAACGGTCAGATCAACACCATCTGCAGCGAGACTCCCAGCCACTATGTTCAGGTGAAGCCAGGTTTCAGTCACACACAAACATCTTAGTGGAGAAACAGAGAAACCTTCAGCAGAAATGGGACGCTGTCGTTCACCTGTTAATATTTCCGTTTGTGTTCTAGCATTAAAAGATGGTGAAATACTCAACCAACCAAATTTTAAAGCCAAGTAGACTTGTTGCTAATGGTCCACAGCCAGCCAGTTGGCACAAAGCAGCAGTTTTGGTGTGTTTGTTTTGTGATAATCAAACAGATGATCAGCACCTGCAGCTCTCTGATCAGATAAGAGTAAATATGTTATTAATGTGCACTTAACTCAACTAAAAGAGAGGACAAAAGATCTGTTACAAAACGTTAACCTCCTTTAAATGTGGTTTTGAGTTGTTTATTAACAACCTTTTTTATTAACAACCTAGTAACAACCTACCTTTTTGGTAGTAGCAGCGAGTATCAGAAACTGCACCAAAATAAAATATCAAAACCTGGCATCTAATGTCTGGTCAGATCATAATCTTCTTTACGTATTCTTTTAACAGTCAGTATTTAAATAATATGTGCATTTACATTTTAGACATTATTTTATTCAGGCAAAGTTACTGCTACCTGTGTTCCGATATTATTTCTTCTTTAGTTGAATTATAGGAGTGGTTTTATAGGAAATGTTTAAATATTTTGCTCATTCTGGTATCAAAACTTTAAAGTTGTTGTATCAGCAATACCCAGCACTACTGACTCTGTAAATATTATGTTAGTTATTGATTATTTATATATATATATATATATATATATATATATATATATATATATATCCTGTATTTTTGAGCACTTTAGACAGAAGGCACAATGTGACATTGTTACAACTGCAGTATGATACATTAGTTTATTATCCCCAAAAATACTGATGGGTGATTCTTTATCAGGCAATATATCAGATACACATCAAGACACATTAAGCAGAATAAATATGATCAGTCTTTTCTTGTCTGTGTATTACTTCTCTGTCAGTATCTCAAACTTTCTGTCGGTCTCTCTCTCAGGACTTGCTGATGAACGACCAGGTAAAGGAGTTTGCGGCCAACGTTTATGAGACGTTCAGCACGCCGCAGGAGCTGCAGAAATAATCAGCCAAGCATGATAAGAAGAGGGAGAATTCAAGAGGAAGAAAAGAGGGATGGAAACAAAAATTATATAATTCCTGGACTGTTAATCCCTCCTTTCTTTTCATGAGACACTTTTCTCCCCCCAAATCCTGCAGACTTTTCACTCTGAAATGTCCGCAACGGGAGCATCTGTGTCTCGTCTGAACGGCGCCATTTTGGATTATTGAAGTGGTGGAAGAAGAAAAGACTTGTGGTCGGTTTGTAGTCACAGCAGAATCTGTATTTAACACCAGGGGCCGCTGCATCTTGGGAATTGCAGCCATATTTAACCTGATAATGCGGTGTTATTTACCATAAGGTGGGAAAACACACTGACACTGTCAGTGTGGTGAAGGATCGGTCACTACCGTTCAGAGCTGCTCTCCACTTTTTCAACAAGAGGATACTGAAATATATTCAGTTTATTATGTTGCAGATTTTAGGATGATTTTCCACTTTCCATCAGCAGTGGTGTTTTATGTCTGGTCACGTTTCGAGCTGTTCGGTCTGCACATTGGCAGGTTTTAGACATCAGAAGAGTTTACAAAGAGTAAAGATTTTTTTTTTTTTTTTTTTTCACAACTTAATCCAGGTGGTAGAGATGTGTGTGGGCTGAGGAATACACGGTGGGGATTTGTTTTCTGTTTTTGCTAATATTCAGTGATTTTATATTTGACCATTTTTGTATTTTCTTGTCTTGTTGGTAGAAAAAATCTGCAGCAATTTGTGGGATAACTTCAAACAAAATGTTGTATTAGCAAAACCGATGTCACTGATTCATTTGAAATTAAATATGTAGTCTTAACAGCAACTTATCAGAGGAGGAGGACCTTTTTAAGTGGTCAAAATCTTATTTAATAAAACACCAATATTAACAAATTTGCATCAGTCCAACTGCAGTTTTGTGTAGTTGCTCTTTTTCCACTCAAAAACACAGCCCTTCACTTCTTCTCGGGCAGAGTGGAAATGTCACCCATGAATTGCATACAGACTTAAATGTTCTGAAAACAAGGAGCTCTGTTCTGATATCAGTCTATTAATCTCTGTTTTGAAGCATTTAATCCAGGTGTCTAACCTGGAGAACCTATTTTCACAGTGTAATTCCTTTTTTCCCCCAGAAGGTGTCACTCTTCTTCAGCTGGTGGAAGAATCCCTCTGCGTTGTGATCCTTTTATCTTTCTTTATATGAAGAACTTTACTAAAAAGTAGAAACACAACACTATTCCAGCCATGATCTGTGGGTCAGTAACGTTAAATGACTTGCTCACGGACATTCAGCTTACTTTCTAGTTTGCCAAGACATGCTGTTGTTGGGATGTCAGCTCTAGTAGCAGGAGAGTTTTGTGTGCCTGGAGCTGGTTTGCTGGTTCTGGGTCCGTCTGGTCCTCTCTGCAACTGTAGCGACAGATTGCTAACCCACAACTTGGCTGAAGTTAGTTAACATTACTTTCTGTGTAGTTCGCTCTATATCATGGTATTAGTCATGGTGTTGGATTGATTCCTCCAGAATCGCATACCTTACCATTAAATTAACAATCGGTATTATTGATGTTGCATCCCGGTTTGGATCCTAAAATGACTAATAACATCTAAAGTTTTATTTAACTGTCTATGATCAGTATTTGAGAGCCAAACAGCATTGTCATTATTTTTCTCATTGATGGCGGATGATGCGTAGAGAAGTGTTTGACCCATTTCTGTTTGTTTGACGTGTGTTTTCTCATTTAATTTGTACATAATGTGACTTCTTGAAAAGCTGAAATGGTTTTTAGCGCCTTCTGTGTGTAAAAAAAAAAAACAAAACAAAACAGCACTGTTATCCAAAGCCAAGATGTGATGAGCTTTGTAAATCAGGTGTGGTCAATCGAGAGCTGAGCTTAACGCACCTGATTCAACTAATCAGTTATTGGTAGAGCAGAGATGAAAATATGAAGCACTTGTATTCCCTAGGAGTCAGTGAAATGAGCTGAATGCAGTTTTTATTATATTAAAATAAAATAATATTAATAAAAAATAAATGTTTTATAATATTTATTATATCACAAGTCAGAGTTTCATCCAAGCAAACTGATTTGTCAGTGATGGGTTTTACTTGTGAATTCTTTACCTTCATTTACTCTAAATCATGTCAACTGTTTACTGTGATTACATCATCCAGGTATCTGTAATCACAGTAGTACCCCCTCAGAGCATTACTTTACTACTCTGACAAATACTACTCAAGCTTTGATTTGTCCCACCTCAGTGCCACACGGGCGGGGTTGGCTAAGTGTAATGGAAAGTGGACATTTTGTCTCCAACTGACAGTTCATTCATCCACCCATCAGGAACTCCATAACAAAATTATAAGAATTAAAAGTTGCATTCAGCCCATGTCAAATGATAAAATAATGAAGTAAAGCCAAGTTTGTATATCATGATTGATGTCAGGAAACTGGAAAATGGTTGTACAGCTTGGTGGCACGTGGGATTCACCAGAAACCAGCTTGTGGAGAGAATGAAGTCCACCTCCTGAAGTCTTGTCTGTAGCTGATTGTTTTGTCAGAGTTTCCTTGTCAGGAGATGAGAAAACATCAGGTGACAGTTCAAGTTTGTTCCTGGTCCCTGGATTACATAATAAAAACATGTCATGTGACTCTGTAAATCTCTGTATGTGATCAACGATGTCATGCCTTTTGAAACATAATACCCCGAATGACAGCTGAAATGTTGGTAGGAGGTGAAATAAAAGTAAAATGTGATTTCATATACATTTGTCGTTTTGTGATTCCTTAATCTGTGTTTGAAGTTTTAAATGGCCAAACTACAAATTATTTTCTGTTAAATAGATGACCCTTTCACCTATTTAACAAAAATAGTAGTAGTTTGGGCTTTTTACTTCGACGCTTCAAGCCAATTATCCAACAGTTAACAGGAAGTTAGTGCATCAACAGGGGGCGCCCTGCTGCAGCAGGAAACTGTTTCATCAAAACATAAAATAGGCTGCAGTTCATTGGAAAATACTGGTCTTGGAAAATAATCCACGGTGCTGTAAAAGCTCTGAGTTACAACATGTGAGAGGATGATGCTATCTCTTAATTACTGATTAATGAATTAGGAAAGAAAATCTATTTTTAAAATGGAAATATGACCTTTCCATAATCAAAGTTGAGCTGGGTGTGGAATTCAAAAGACAGTTGTTTGTTTCCATTGAAGTTTTTATGGAGAAGATGACGAGATTAACTTCTTCATCTTTTCAGCTGTACTATAACATTAACTCAGTCCTTTTAATGCATTGCATCATGTAACAGACCTCCTAAAAGAGAAAGACACCATGTTTGGTGAAGCTTACCCATAAAGTGATGAAACCGATTTGGCTCTGTTTTACAGTAGAAACCCGGTCATTATTTAGCCTGGTGGTGTGATACGTTGTGACAAAGTCAAGGGATGTATTATACAGCTGTTGTCAGAGTTAAAGATTTGTGGCAGTTATTGACAATGGAAATAAGTTGGACAAGTTAATTGTAATTCATGAACTAGGTTTCTATGTAATAGAGCCCAGTGTTCCAGATATGTTTTTTATATTTAAGCTCTTTTTCTCTGAGGCATACTGACTTCAGAATGACACTGCCGGTTAAACGGAATAACGAGACATGACATTGATTTATTACTCCCCCCCCCCCGTCAAGGTCTTTCTGGAGCTCTTTCACCACCACTCACAATTTATAATTTCCACTTGTGAGTAGCTCCCCCATTTTCTTTGTGCTTTGCATTGTAGGATAACAGTGCCCATCAACTTAACTTATATTATACGTAAGTTAATATACTTAACCTTTCCAGGCTGAGCACACCACATATTCACAGCCTGCTTAGTAGTTGTGCAGTATGGAAAGCTTAATGCTAACATGCTGAACTAAGCAGGTTTGTTTATCATGTTCACTGTTTTAGTTTAGCGTATTAGGATGCTAATATTAGCTAATTAGCTCTAAGAACAAATTATAGCTGGAGCTGATGGGAATGTCATTAGTTTTGCAGATGTTGGATAAGTTTTGACCTGATGGTAGCATCGGTGAAAAGTCACCAAAGTGATTACAGTTCATCCTGAGGGAAACATGAATGTCTGCACAAAATGTCATGGACATCCATCCTATATTTGTTGAGACATTTCACTCAAAACCACAAATTTCAACATCACAGTGGCGCAAGAGGGACAGTCAGGGGACGGTCAGAGGAAGAGATGGTAATCCGTCAAACAGTGGCTGAGATATTTCAAATATTTCAGTCTGGATCCACCGACACACTGACAACATTGCAATCCCCAGAGCAACAAGCGCTGGCATGGCTAAATAAGAACTGAATTCACATCCCTCAAAAACAAAGAGGAAAAGACAGTGAAAGAGAATTGATTAGTTAGATTTAAGTTATATAATGAACCTGTTTTCCAGCGGCTTTGAAGTTAAACATCCAAGTCGAGACTCTTGACTCAGGTATCTTGAAACTTGTCCCAGTTGTTTGACACCTTATCAGCCTTTCGAGGGGAACTTCCTGTTGGAAGTATTTGACTTGACTAGTTTCATGCCCTGATAGACTGCTTCCTCTGGGGAGGAGGAAGATTGTGCCATTAACTGCCTGATGAAATTGAATCAATCAATCAATTTATTGTTAAAATGACAGATTCTTCTGTCTGTAATTAAAACTATAACAAATATTTATTTTATAAGTATGTACTGTCACTCGAGGCATTTTCACAATAAATCTCTTAATATTTTTAGAGTCAAAATTAATTCTGCTCTTTAATTAATTGATGTGATGTTCATAAACTTAATGTTTTTGTTTTATCTGTCTTTGAGACACACACACACACACAAAAAAAAATCCCACAGATGTCCTCTTTGACCTTGAATTAAAAGGAATTATTGTGGTTGATAAATTGATCTCAGTGCAGCTTTGAGGAAGCCGTTGGAAAAGATTCTCATCAGGACAAAAGTGCAAGAAATGCAAACATTGGAATAAGATGGCAGACAAAACATTGCTAAAAGCAAGTGAGAAGTACAAAGGTCAACACAGCAGCTGAGAGGAGAGGGGATTCGTCAAAGCACCAATCAATCATCAACTTTATTGATTTGTCATATTTCAGACAAATCCTTTTCTCAGGTTTTGAACTAAAAATCTATTTTTATTTAACTGTAATTTTAGACATGTAGGTAGGGTGTGTGTAACTGGACACTAATGACATTCATTTTCTTCCTGGTTGAGTGTGACTCAAAAGATGACTTCATCTTCTCTACCGACCCTCTCTGACATCACCTTATAAGGAAGAGAGACAAAGTGTTTTTTTCTTTCTTTCTGAGTGGATGGTTAAATGGTCAAAAGAATGACATATTACATTACACTCAGAGGTAAGAGGTATATTTTTGACTTTCTTACAATCTTTCCATGTTTAAAGTTTGCATTATTTGCATGTATTAGGTTTACTCATTAGGAATCTGTAGATGTCCTTCTTGCATCAGTGATCTGACCTGCTGAAGGATCGTTAAGCGAGAAACTGGTGGCTTCTGATGTGACGAAAGTTTCCTGTGACAAATATCTTTTTCTGGCGGCACTTAACTTTAATACAATAAAACACAGGACTCATAGGAGTCAAACTGTCCATTCAAAAGACAGAAAGAGACACTTAACACTGAAAACTGAACACTTAACTTAACACATAACTTTAATAATAGCTTATTTACATAGTGATACTCTGCACTTTTCATAAACAAGTTACAAAGTGCTTCCCACATAGGCAACAAAACAAAACTTCATAGGTAAAAGAAAAAAATCAAACAGAACCAGATTAAAGCTAAAACAAGGCAAAATTAATGCCAGTATATAAAAAGGTAAAAAGACAATTCAAGTAAATTTAAGCAAAATACATGAGTAAATTCACAATAAGCTCTCTGATTAAAGTTTGTGGACCCTTACTCTGAAGGCTCTGTCCTCTGTAGATTTTAACTCTCCACCATGGTCTTGGCTCTCGACCTTAAAACAGGAAAAAAAACCTCTGCCAGAGGATCTCAATCCATGTTCAGTCTCCTACGGATAAATAAAATATAGCTATAAGTCAATATAAGTCAAACAACATTAAAATTTGTCGCACTTTGCCATGAAATAGATAGAATTATTTTTCATATCAGCCCTTAGAGTTTAATTTTTAACCAAGATTTGCATACGAAACATAATAAAATCGTGAAAAAGTTAAACAAGCACAAATTTCCTGCTGCTGAGGTCAGCTTTTTATTATGTTCAGACCTTTGAGACTCATGCACGCACACATTTATTATCTTAAATTTCACTAAAACCAAGTCTGAACCTTCTAAATATTAAAAGTTAACCTTTTTTTGTCCCCAAACAGGAGTAAAGTCCCCACAATGTCACAGTTTGTGAGGACCCCTGTTGAAATGATTAATTCCCCAGCCTCAACCTAAAAGCTTAACCCTTAAACCCGTGTCCTAGCCCTCAAACAACACCTTTGAAAACAAATTGTCCTCACTTTCCAGAAAAGTCCTCATTGTCACGGTCCACACTAAGAGCACAGTACAAGAGCACGCATAGACACTTTGTCTGGCAGATGGTTAACAAACAGCCACATGATACCAGTGTGGTCTGAAACACTGAGTGTGTGTGATCTGTTGACCTCCAGTCGGTTTCCTCAGAGTTTCAACACAGTGCTGCCAGTCAGCTGCAGCCTCATGACCTCATGATCTGTTCTGCTCAACAGATGATGAAACCGACGTCACTCCTCTGCTGATTGTCTGATGCTCGGGTATGAAACGTGTCATCTGGCTCGTCGTGCTGACGAAATAATTTTTGCCTCCCAAAATAGAGCCGAAGCCCCACATAAACATGCTGAATCATGCAGAGTTACAGAATGGAGGCTTTGATCCATAAAACGGGCCTTTATTTGCTGAGGAACTGGGTGCGGACAGGCAGTTTTCCATCAAGGCTCTGCTGGACAGTCACGTTCAACACTGCAAAAACAGGTTCAGCTCAAATTAGCCTGCACCAGATGACTGTGTGTCACAGTTTGAACTTTTGTTGTGGTGTTGTTTGTTCTTGCCCCATAGTGAGTTATCGACTTTGCCCGGTTTGTGGCACAGAGCTGGAAATCCCCCTGTCGCTGAGCTAAACGTCTGAGCCACTTATGTTTCTAAACGCACGTAGGAACTATCGTTGACCCATGTTTGCATAAGTGGAAACATATAATGGACAGGAGCCAGGTACTTCCTATCTGTCAGAGAGTTTGGAAAAACAAGTTGTGCTGCAGAGTTTTATTGAAATGCTGGTAAAATCCCAGAAAAGAAAAACAGTTAGTTAATCATTAAATTGTGAATCATCTTTATAAGCTACTCTGGTGTTCAGGAAACAGTGAAAATAGTGTGTTTTTCTCTGGACATACTCATTGCTTGGTGAAATAAGTCTAAACAGCAAAGCAGATTCTGACAAATGCTTTGCCAAAATAGAGGCTAATGTGTTATTTGTATTTGTGGTGGCGGCCGCACTCTCAGTCCACAAAATAGCTGCCGTAGCCGGGGTTTAT
The DNA here is from genome assembly GCF_021292245.1 of Micropterus dolomieu. Taxonomy (NCBI): domain Eukaryota; kingdom Metazoa; phylum Chordata; class Actinopteri; order Centrarchiformes; family Centrarchidae; genus Micropterus; species Micropterus dolomieu. The sequence goes on along the minus strand of NC_060159.1, from coordinate 24,918,029 downwards.
AGAGAAGTGGAGGTCACGTGTCCAACTTTAACCTCCTAAGAAATCTTCTCCGAAGAGTTTTTAGTACTAAGCAAAGATCTTAGGTAAAGGTTTTATGTTTTGTTCTCCCATTTTCTTCATCTTTTCCTCTTCTTTTCTTCTTCTTCTTCAAACCCGCCCTCACCAGAAAAACTGGCGTATTGGTTGTCTGCGCAAGCATCTTATCAGTGATGGGCAGTAACACGTTACTTAGTAACAAGTTAATGTAATATTATAACTTTTCCCTGTAACTAGTAGTGTAACGGATTACTATTTCCAAAACAGGAATATTATTACAGTTGCTAATCTAAGTAACACTGTTACTTCAAGTCGTTCAAGTCAGCTGTTAGCCAAGAAGCTAAAGGAAGAATGGAGAGGGAGAAAGACAAGCGTTCTTTGCACAGCTGTAGGTTATTATTGTGTCACATGCAAAGAACATTGTAGTCCGTTATAAACTTGTATGTAGCTTTTTGCTCTTGCGACTAGCAAAAAGCTTTCAACCGCGAATGTAATGCAGTAACGGTTTCTCTGCATGTATAAAACCTCTTAAAGCCCATCGGGTCGCCCACTTGGGCTACTTCTGAGCTACTTACAAATATAAATATTTTATTAAAATGGACATGCTGCACATTGGAAGATTAGTTAGACTCTCCACAATTCAAGCACCAAAGTATAATTCCTTCCGATTTATTGATGATATGGCAAACAAGAAGAAGAACACGAAAAAAGTGGTGACTCAGTACCTTTGGAGTGACCATTAAGTTCGAATATGTGTCCATTCCTTGATCTTTTATATTCCTTTAGTCTGTAAGGGTCCACCGATCAAAAGAATCAAAACAGTTTTTCATAAAAATGTATCCATGTTAATTACAGTAACCTTTCGCTTTCATCCTCTCTCTCTGTCTCTTAAGGTTAGCCTAGATCAACTTAATGATTCGTAAGTGATGTGTTATCCGATCATTTCTATACAAGTAATATTCATTCAGTACTGGTTGAAATAAACAATCTGGTAATAGGCTATTTTCCATCTTTGCTGAGCAAGAGTTTTGTGCAATTGAAGTAAATAAAAGCCTGGGCTATTAATTAATATAGGTTTTATGGTATGCCATTTTGGGAGTCATTCAATTCAATTCAATT
>NC_060159.1:24819281-24916774 GCF_021292245.1 Micropterus dolomieu | reverse complement strand
TAAACTATACTTATTACACGTACCATTACCGCTAAAGGAGGCAGAGGAGTAACTGAACATCTGACACACCGAGCAGGAGAAAGTAGGAGAGAGAGAGAGGGAGAAGGAGAAGCCATCGCTAGCTGCTAAGCTAAAGTCGCTAACGGCTAAGCTAAAGTACTGTAGCGTCAGCTACCAAAACTTTAGAACAAGTATGAGATTGAACAGCAGTCACTAAAAGATGGAAAGAACTGAGAGTGCTTAGGCAAAATTACTGTAAAGAATAAGTGTTTAGCGAACAGTTGGCCGCTGTAATCTAACAAATGTAACTGTTATTTAGCGAGAGCAGCACAACACGGTACCAACACACAAGCACCGGAAACGGAAATGAGTCGACACGCTTACCGCAATACGTCAGCACAGGCTCTCAGCACAATCAATCAATCATTGGGCCTATTTCTGATCTCTGTTTACTCTGACAATGGCAAACAATAAAGCAGAGCCTCCATGTAAATAATACTGCACAAATGAAATAAAACTAGAATCAGATACAGAAGACATACTGGGTTTGGAAGTGTGTCAAGTGAGGTATTTACTATTTTATTTATTTTATGTAATTATATAAACAAGAGGTTTCTGCAGACATGATCTGGTTACATATACTGTACTTCAAACACTCATGCTAAATCTATCTTGATTCAATGTCATTTAATTAATTTCCTTATTATTTTTTTTTTTACAATGTATTTACCTTGTTCTGTTTTATTACCTAAAAAAGGTCACATTTAGAGATATTGAGTCTAAAACATATGAGAGCCAGCCTTAACAAAACTACCATGTGCAGTTTGTGTGCATTTTTAGGTGTGGTAAGATGTCAACCCCCCCAAACTGATGGAAACAATAACAAATTCATGAGTTAGGTGTCCTCAAGGGTAGATGTGGCACCAAGACCCTTGATCATACTGTTTTTCGTGGACAGAGTGTCATTACAGTACCTCTGGATCCATAATGCTCTCATTCACTGAGTTTGTGAGGTCTCAGCTCAAGCTTAGAGAAATCTCACATTTAAAAGGTAATATAAAACAGATTTTATTTGTCTTGTTTCATTTTCACAAAGCATAGAAGTTACTCAGAAATGTGATCAACAATATTTTGAATTACAGTAAATCCTGGCCAGGATATGATTCAAACCAAGAGTCTACCAAAATTCAATGTCACAGAAAATGACCCATAATTATTGTCCCATCAGTGTTTACATTACCGCTGAAATGCCCCCACCCCCTCACATATTCAGCAGCTTAGTGATGCAGGAAGTTACTCAAAGTGGGTGAAAAAAAGCTACAAAGACCTACAAAGCAGGGGGGGGGAAAAAATGTTTTTAATATGGTATTGAAGGATTCAGCTTTTTTCTGGGAGTGGTGGATTTTGGTCTGAAACTTGTGTAGGAGAAATGAGTATTCTCATCATCTCGACAAATTTGAGTTTCAGTTGCAATTAAACTAGAGTAAATAAATGTGTAGACCTGAGATTTACAACATACACTGCTCAAAAAAATAAAGGGAACACTTAAACAACACAATGTAACTCCAAGTCAATCACACTCCTGTGAAATCAAACTGTCCACTTAGGAAGCAACACTGACTGACAATCAATTTCACATGCTGTTGTGCAAATGGAATAGACAACAGGTGGAAATTATAGACAATTAGCAAGACACCCCCACTAAAGGAGTAGTTCTGCAGGTGGTGACCACAGACCACTTCTCAGTTCCTATGCTTCCTGGCTGATGTTTTGGCAAGAAGGTTTGCTGTGTCTGTCAGCGTAGTGACCAGAGTATGGAGGCGCTACCAGGAGACAGGCCAGTACATCAGGAGACATGGAGGAGGCCGTAGGAGGGCAACAACCCAGCAGCAGGACCACTACCTCCGCCTTTGTGCAAGGAGGAGTAGGAGGAGCACTGCCAGAGCCCTGCAAAATGACCTCCAGCAGGCCACATGTGCATGTGTCTGCTCAAACGGTCAGAAACGGACTCCATGAGGGTGGTATGAGGGCCCGACATCCACAGGTGGGGGTTGTGCTTACAGCCCAACACCGTGCAGGACGTTTGGCATTTGCCAGAGAACACCAAGATTGGCAAATTCACCACTGACGCCCTGTGCTCTTCACAGATGAAAGCAGATTCACACTGAGCACATGTGACAGAGGTGACAGAGTCTGGAGACGCCGTGGAGAACGTTCTGCTGCCTGCAACATCCTCCAGCATGACCGGTTTGGCGGTGGGTCAGTAATGGTGTGGGGTGGCATTTCTTTGGGGTGCTGCACAGCCCTCCATGTGCTCGCCAGAGGTAGCCTGACTGCCATTAGGTACCGAGATGAGAGGTGAGACCATATGCTGGTGCGGTTGGCGGGTTCCTCCTCATGCAAGACAATGCTAGACCTCATGTGGCTGGAGTGTGTCAGCAGTTCCTGCAAGAGGAAGGCATTGATGCTATGGACTGGTCCGTTCCCCAGACCAGAATCCAATTGAGCACATCTGGGACATCATGTCTCGCTCCATCCACCAACGCCACGTTGCACCACAGAATGTCCAGGAGTTGGCGGATGCTTTAGTCCAGGTCTGGGAGGAGATCCCTCAGGATACCATCCGCCAACTCATCAGGAGCATGCCCAGGCGTTGTAGGGAGGTCATACAGGCACGTGGAGGCCACACACACTACTGAGCCTCATTTTGACTTGTTTTAAGGACATTACATCAAAGTTGGATCGGCCTGTAGTGTGGTTTTCCACTTTGATTTTGAGTGTGACTCCAAATCCAGACCTCCATGGGTTGATAAATTTGATTTCCATTGATAATTTTTGTGTGATTTTGTTGTCAGCACATTCAACTATGTAAAGAAAGGAGTATTTAATGAGATTATTTCATTCATTCAGATCTCGGATGTGTTATTTTAGTGTTCCCTTTATTTTTTTGAGCAGTGTACTTTATAACCAATCACAGAACACTAACATGCTTACACAAGACGTGTGTCCCTGAAGCAAACACAGCAGGTATCTTGTGTAAGGACACAAGCGAGAGGTGGGCCCTTCGTGTAGAACTCAACATGTGTCATTCATGGTGTTTCATTTATTTCCTGCAGCTGTCAGTGTAGAAATGGATCTCTTGGGCTGCCATGTGCCACAGGGGTTGAAAGTCCTGTTCAGACACATTAATGTTGCGTCATGACCCCCCACCACAGGAGCTCTGCAGAAAACGTAGGATTATGTGGCAAAAAAGTTGAACCTGGTTTCTCCTTGAAGTGTCTTCCAACAAAGTCCTCCAAATGAAACAACAATACAACCCCTTTTTGGGTCCCCTGTTTTAAGGAGGGGAGTGACGCCCTATGGGGTCATGAGTGGATGTGGACTTTCTCTCACTCTCTCCATTTCTCTCTCTCGTATAGGAAGAGCTGATTGCAGTAACTCTGGGCTCCTGGGCTAATTACCCTGTTGAGTATTTGGGACTGTTTTCTCATTCTGCAAAGAGGCTGTTGTCTAGGCCAGGTCATACCTCCATGCGGGCCGGCTCCCTGGTTTCAAGTGTTTTAAGGTAGCATTTTAGGGTAGGGTACAAGTATCACTCCAACCAGGACAATCAGCCAAACAAAACTTTAATTGCTCCCTGTGGAACTTGCTGAGTGACACAGTGACTCAAGTCATGTGATCTCTGAGCTGGCATCAAGTTTTTATGTAACCACTGTGGTATGTGGCCTGCAGTACCCTCATTAGTCAGAGTTTGAAATTGTCCCCTCAATGGAACATTTCCTATACAGAGATAAGGATCTGTGATGATCCTGTCAGGTGTGGGTCGTTCCAAAACTTTCCACAATCACATGGTGGCTCATCAGGTTTAGTTTATTGACGTTTAGTTTCAGGTTCATTACAGGTTTCTTTGATTTCATGAGCCGTGATGAGTGGTTCATGTACAATCAAATTCACTTTTACCTCAAGGGATCATGGGAATATCTCAGGTTATTTACAGTTCTTATGCTAAAACCTACTTTTAATAAAGATACTTCTCTCCATACCTAAGTACTACCTCTACTACTGCACTTATTTCTGTTACATTTTACTACTGACAAATTTACACCTGATACTCTTACTACTAATATTTGTATTTCTTTTTATTTTACTACTGCTTGTACTATTGCTTTCACTATTAGTACAACTACTGCTACCACTGCTGTTACACTAATTTATAATAATAATAATACATTTTATTTTTTTTAGGACACCGTACAGGGATGCAAAGACATTTAAAAGCAGCAAAACTAAGAACATTAAAACAAGCTAAAAGCAAAGAATTTACATCAAATGAGGTAGGCAGTTTTAAACAGATGTGTTTTGAGTTGCGATTTAAAATGGGAGAATGAATCGATGTTTCTAAGTAGGGGTGGTAAAGAATTCCAGAGACGGGGGGCAGAGCGGCTGAATGCTCTGCTTCCCATTGTGGTGAGACGAGCAGGGGGGACAGGCAGGTGTATGGAGGAAGAGGATCTAAGGGAGCGGGTGGAAGTTGGACCCTGCAGGAGATCAGACAAATACGGAGGGGCAAGGTTGTGGATGGCCTTGAATGTTAACAGAAGGACTTTGAATTGGATACGGGACAGGACCGGGAGCCAGTGAAGCTGTTGGAGAACAGGAGTGATGTGGTGGATGGAGGGTGTTCTAGTTATGATGCGGGCAACTGAATTCTGGACCAGATGAAGTTTATGAAGGTATTTGTGAGGGAGGCCGAAAAGGAGAGACTTGCAGTAGTCCAAACGGGAAGTGACAAGACTGTGAACAAGAATGGCGGCAGTGTGGGGGGTAAGGGAGGGGCGCGGGCGATTGATGTTTCGTAGATGGAAGTTGGCAGACCGGGTAATGTTATTGATGTGGGACTGAAAAGATAAAGTGCTGTCAAGGATGGGGGGAGGACAATGGTTTGGTTGGTCGAGAGGTAGAGCTGGGTGTCATCAGCATAACAGAGGAATTGAATATTAAATTTGCGGAAGATATTGCCCAGGGGAAGGAGATAAATGATGAAAAGGTGGCCCCAGGACAGAGCCCTGGGGCACACCTGAAGTGACGGGGGAGGGACAGGATTTAAAAGACTTAAGATGTGAACCAGTCTAACGGAGTGTGAGTGATGCCTAGAAGATAACCTGTTGAAGAGAACAGAGTGACAGATGGTATCAAAGGCTGCACTCAGGTCGAGGAGGATGAGAATGGTAAGTAGTCCAGAATCAGCTGCCACAAGGAGGTCATTGGTGATTTTGATAAGTGCTGTTTCAGTGCTATGAAGTGGACGGAAGCCAGACTGGAACTGTTCATACAGGTTATTGTGGGATAGATGAAGATGGAGTTGAGATGCAACTGTTTTTTCAAGAATTTTGGAAATGGATGGTAAATTGGATATAGGACGGAAGTTATTGAAGTTAGAGGGGTCGGCGCCAGTTTATTTCAAAATCAGGGTAATGGCAGCAGTTTTGAATGATGTAGGGACAGTTCCAGTGGTGAGAGAGGAGTGGATGATAGCAGAGATGAGGGGAACCAGGAAGGGAAGGCAGGCTTTAACAAGTTGTGTGGGAATGGGATCAAGTTGACAGGTGGAAGGCTTGGATTTCCTGATGAGTTCTGTAATTTCTGAGGTAGTGGGGAGCTGGAAGGAGAAGAATGGATGTGTGAATGGGTGAGAGTCGGTTGAGATACTGAGGTGAGGAGTAGATCCAAGGTGCTGGTGGATGTTTTTAATTTTTCAGTGAGAAATGACAGATGATAGAGTTGCAGAAGGATGTTGTGTACAGGTGAGGGGGGAGAAAGTCCTTGGGTTGGGTGATATTGTTAAGTAGGGAGAACAGTGGCTTGGAGTTTCCTTTTTTTTCAATAATTATACTGGAGTAGTAGTGGGTTTTGGTGTTAGCAACAGAGTCCTTATAACATAAGATGTGGTTATTGTACATTTCTTTGTGAATAGTGAGACCAGTTTTCCTGTACAGACGTTCAAGTGGCCGACCTTTGGCTTTCATGAGACGAAGATCGAGGGTGAACCAAGGGGCGGAGACGGAAAAGGAAACAGATCTGTTTTTTAACGGAGCAAGGGAATTAAGAATGTTATGGAGTCCAGTGTTGTAGTGAGAAACCAGCGCATCAGGGGTGGATAGATTGTGAGTATCAGGAAAACAGAAGGAGTGGATACTTGAAGTGAGAGTGGCAAGATGATTGTTCTTTATATTCCGAAATGAAATAAGGCGTGATATTAATTTCTACGATTACTGCTACTATAACACCAAAAACAACAGCTTCTACTTATACAGTACTCCTTTTTAACCCTTACTGTTTGTGCTGAAACTACTACTGCTGCTCTGTTACTCTACAGCTACATTAAGTACTTTCACAACAACTGCTGTTAAGGGACTACAACATGCAGTACACTAAACACTACTGCTGCAATGGCTACGAGTATCGCCACCAATACTTGTTCTTCTGATACTATGACTTCTACAATTAATAGATAAATCACTGTTACTACCATACTAATTTTAATAAAGCAAATAAAAGAAACTATCACTATAGTTATCACTGCTTTTGGTTTTACTACCAAACTTATAAAACAGGTACTATAATATCTACTGTTACTACTGCTACTTGTATGACAAATACTTTTACTACTTTATCAATGCTTTTACCATTCCTACTACCACTACCACTGCTACTATCCACTTAACAGGACTTCTAGTACTATTATTATTGGAAAAAATAGTGCTAGCCTACTACAAAAACTATTATAAATACTGCCAGTGTTACTGCAAAAACTACTAGATGTCATCACAAACTACACTTGAATGATGACTATGTCAGTTACTTACTACGACTACATCAAGCAAACTAGTACAACCACTATTATTTTCTCTATAAGTACTGCTGCTAATTCTTAGTATTACTACTCCTACTGCTGCTTGTGGTACTGTAGCTATCCCAAATAACAATACTCTTGCTATAGTTGCTACAACTACTAGTTCCTCCTTGTACCTCCTATCTCCTGTTGTGGTGGCAGCCCGGCTGACGGTGAGTGTCCTGTTTTTTTCTCTCCTTATTATCAGTTATTCTGCTTTTTCCTTGGTTTTCTGTTCCCTGCCTGCCTCCCTGTGTTTTCTCCCCTGTGTTCTCTCTCTCTCCCTCTGCTCCTGAGCCCAGCCAACGACCCGCACCTGCACCTCATCAGCCACCTCGTCAACCTGCCACACCTGCCAGTAGTCAACCTCATCCCTGCCTGTATTTCAACCCCGGTTCTCCACACCACTCTTGCTTGATCGTAGTTGCTCCATACCCGGTGCCACCTCTGTGTTCAGGATCTCATGTTTCTTGTTTTCTCACATTTTCCCTGTGCTTAATCTCTGTCATCTCTATCCCTGTCTCTCTGTCTGTTTCCCTCCCAGGTACACTCACCCTCGTCCTCCGTTCAGTCGGCTGGGCTCGTCCTCTGGACCTCTCCTCTGTGGGCTTCCCCCATGGCGTCCTCCCTTCCTCGGCCCCAGTGTTCCCCAGTTCCCTGGTTCCCGTCCTGTCGATTTCCCTGTGCCAGCGTTTCCCCGGCATCTTCCTCTCCCTCCACTCCAGTCCCTCAACCCCCTTTTTCCCTAAATAAACCTCCTTCGCTTAGAGTGCTGCGTTTGGTTTCTCTCTGTCCCCACGCCACGCCACACCACACCACCCTCCTAACAATCTCCACTACTAATACTACTACCACAACTACAGATACTATAACTGCTACTGTACTAATGGTACCTAACACAACTTTTATCATTTCCACCACTATAACCATTACCACTACTATAAAAGAAAAACTACTTTTACTAAAGTTTACTGTTCTCAGTATTATAAAGACAACCCCTACTACTACTGCAACTAGCACTACTACTGTTACTTTTAGTACCATTATTGTTGTGATGACCATGAATATTACTAGTGCTCCAATTGCTGCTTCTGCCTGTTTAGCTACTACAATAAGTTGTAATGCTATATTTTTCTGTAAAACAGAAAATTCTGAACATTAAATGTACAAACAACTAGACAGTTAGCAGTACCAATGTTTGGCATATCTACAAGTAGAATAACATGCGTAGTTAAAAATATACTACAGAGCATTATACATGGATTTACATGAAGACTGCTGCTACAACTGGGCTTCTACTAAAACACTTCTCCTATTGTCTGTACTTGTAATATACAAATCCTTACAAGTAACCTGACTGGCCTCCAGACCTGGTCAGGAAAAAATAACACTACCTGAAACTAAATAATCAGTGTGAGAACTGAGCCAGCAGCTCAGATTGCTGTATGTAGTATCAACAAAACTGATACAGATATCAACAGTAAGAGATAGGTGAACATTATGTGTTAATCTGACTCAATTTTACATTGCTGTTACTGCGTTGACTCACAGCTACTGGCGCTGAATCATACACAAAATGCTGAGATCATCCTGTCCTCTGTGATATTCCACTCTCATTTTTCTTTATTTTATTCCCTCACTTGTGTGTAAGTCAGTCTCTCCTTCCCTTTCTCCGGTACTCTATCTGCCGGTGGGCTTCGTCATTTACTGTAATGGTAGTAAGGGCAGGCTCGGGGCAGCTATGTGTGTTCGTGTGTGTCTACATTATTGATTCCCTCTGAGCCCCACCAGGCAGTAATCTGTGTGCTGAAATGTCATTGGCTGTGTGCTGTCAGGCTTCATTACCTGATAATCCAGGCCTCAGCTGATTGGATGCAGTCAGATCCCTCGTTAGGAATTCATGATGATGCAGACTGAGGTCACACTACTGATCGGGGGGGTGATGTCATCTCACCTGAGGCCTTTGGTTGATCAAACTGACCCAGACCACCCAAATCCAGCTTTTATTCTTTGGTGACTTGATCTGAGCTGAGATGATGTGACAAGAGTTGAGCGTTAATAAAAAAAAAAAAAATATATATATATATATACGTTAAATTAAAGATTGAAGGGTTTTATTTCAAGAGATGAGATGAACAATGAGATGAGGTCGAGCTAGATGAAATAAATTACTTAGAAATGGTTAGAAGAAAAGAGACAAAATGAGGGAAAGATGACATGAGACAAAATAAAAACTATGAAACTAGACATGTTGAACAATGAGATGAGATGGAAGAGTAAATGAGGTGACACCAGCTGAGAAAATTAATTGAAATGAAACAAAGAAAGAAAGAGGAAGACTTGAAACAAGATTCAAGCTTCACAAGAGTTGAAGACTAATTTAGAGGGATGAGATGAGGTGATTCTCAATGTATGACAAGATAAGCCAAGATGAGAGAGGACAATACCATGGACAAGATGAAGTGAAAGATAACATTGGTAAAATACAAGATGACATGAAATGGAAGACCAGAGTGAAGCAGGTGATTGATGAGTTTAGATGAGCTATCATTAGGAGGTATAAAATAGAACTGGATTGGATGAAAAGTAAAGATAATGTAAGAAAAAGTGAGATGAGACGGCATGGAACAAGAAAGCACAAGATGAGATGAACGAAGAAATTTTTTGAGATGAGTGTCCCTTTGTGTTGAAAAGTGGTGGGGACATAAGGGCTCAGATCAGAGGCGTGATGGTACACTTGGGTCACGAGATGTGACGATGCACAAGAACGAGATAATAAGATTTGTAACACTAATTGAAGAAATAGGAAATGCTGAAAGAAATGAGTGTCTTGATTTGGGGCTTGTTGTTTTATTTGGAAAGAGTTTTGATTGTCTGCCCTGCACTAATTAGTTTCACCTTGTTATCCTCCCCTCAACTGTGTATTTAAGTCGATGTGTTTCCCCTTGTGGGCGGCGAGGTGGTCCAGATTTGCAACACTGTTGCCTCATAGCAAGTGGCTCGTGGGTTCAAACCCTGGTTGCCCCGGCCTTTCTGCACGTTTGCATGTTCTCCCCGTGTCTCTGGCTTCCTCCCACCGTCTAAAGACATGTGGCCTAGGTTGATTGGTGACCCTAAATTGTGTGAGCGTGAGTTGTTGTCCGTCTATGTGTGGCCCTGCGATGGACTGGCGACCTGTCCAGGGTGTACCCTGCCTTTTGCCAGATGTCAGCTGGGATTGGCTCCAGCCCCCCCACGACCCTGTACACAGGATAAGCAGTTGAAGATGTTGCCATTCCGGTGTTTTCCTGTGCTTTGGATAATCTGCCTACTTTTGGATGTTGTGGATTTTCTTTATTGCCTGCTCCCTTTGGGATTTGTTTGCCTGTGTGGACTGCTTGCCTGTTTTGGAGATTTGCTTGCCACCACCTTGCTGTAAGTTTGCCACATAGCCAAACTGTACCTCTGTGTCTTGGTCCAGTCCCATATTTTCCTAATAAATCCCCTGCTTGACTCATTGTGACAGAGAGGATGCAATATGAGACTGAAATATGACTGAAACAACATGGATTGAAAGATAAGAGAAGACCAGATGAATGTGGAGATGATATAAGATAAGGTGAAAGGTGTGTCTATATACATGAAGAGATGACAGGGGGTGAGATAAGTTATGTCAGAAATAATATGAAATTGATTAGAAGAAGTGACAGATTTAAAATATGCTTACATGAAGTGAGATGAAATGAGACGAGTGAGATAAGGTCAGATGACAGGAGGAGAGATTAGGTGAAACTGAAGGAATGAGGTGTAGGCAAATGGCATGCAATGAGATTCAATCATGATTCAACATAATATTATTTAAACAACATCAAGTGAAAGAGATGAACAAGAACTAAGAAATGAAATGATGAAATGAGAACGTGAGATGAAGCAAGATCAGGCACGATCAAATGTCATGTGATGGAATTTAAGGTACTATTTGTAATCCAAATGCCAAAGTTCAAAACACAGAATTGAAACTAAAACTAAGACCAAACAACTGAGTTTATTGAAATTTTAAAACTGTCAAAGGCTTGTTCACATCAGTGATATCTTTCATTTATGGAAGTGATGCACAGAAAAGGCAGATTTTCCATTTTCCTAGATAACAAATTACAGTTTGAAAGGTCAAACTGACAAACTGACACAGATGAAGTCAGATTTCATAAACTATGACAATAAACTTGAGGTGAAACAACAAGACAAAAAAGTTTGGATGTGATAAAATGACTTGCATGGCAAGCTGAAATGAAAACAACGTGATCAAACAAGGCCAAAGACGGGGAAAACAGGTCACATGTTATCTCGCTCTGCAGCTTGAGATCTGCTGTGTCATGCAGCCTAAGAAAGGCAAGCAAAGGAGGAAAGAGAACAAAAACAAGGTGAAGCTGCTGGGGAAAAAATCAACACAACAAGCTGAGTCATGAGTGAAACAGAGAGTTTCAAACAAACACAGGGCTGTTTTTTGTGTGTGTTTCTGTGTGTGTGTGCGTATAATCTGATATCAAGACTGGAATCAGGAAGCAGTTTCACTTCAACAGAAAGAGTGGAAGTCAGAAGTTAAATGTTAACTTTAATGATGGAACAGCAGCGTCAAAGGGAAGAGAAGTGATTCCTCTTCGAATTTGTTTTCATAACTTGTCACATTTGACGTGACTGTGGTGTAAAGATAGTAGGCTTATGTGTAATAGAAATGTTACCTATCATATTTTGAGGATTTTCTAAGGTCATGTTTGTGTATGTAACTTCCGGACTCTTTCTTTATCATTTTAGATTCAAATATAAAAGCATAAATATAAAATATACAGCTGCTAGCATTAACCAGTAGCCCAGAAATGTCATCTATGACTACAAGTCTATTTACACAGTAACGCCGTTCTCATTAATATGAACACAGTGATGTAATGTCTTTTTGCACCTCTTGTATGAGACAAATAAAGCTTGGTAGTGTTTCAACGTCACTGATACTTAAAACAGGGTGTGTGTGTTTGTGTGTGTGCGTGTCTGAGTGTTGTGTTTGTGTGTTGCAGCTGCCAAGGCCACATAACCCAGTTTACACAGGATCTAAAAATAACTGCGTGAAGTAGCCCAGGCCGAAGAGAGCCGAGAGAGCTGAGGCCTTTGGGGCCTGGGAATCCTGGGACACATCCCATTTCAAATGAGTATTTCCTTTTACGATTCCTTGTTTCTCTTTATTTCTTCTCTAAGGACACATATAAAACAACTGAGTGGGCATTATTAATCAACTAGAAACTTAATTTGGACTTAAACATAAAGATGACATTTTAAATCACATTACATGTTTTAGCACCTTATAGATAATAACTTAAGTTATTTATTAGCTACAGTAATAGTTAACAAGGAAATTGTGTCTTAAAAATTAAATATTATTTTACCTTTGTCCACCTTTTTAACATTTTTTGTAACTGCAAGGATAGTTGTTTATTCTTTATTTGGATCTCCAGTCGTTACCTCAGCAATAACTTCTCCTCCCAGTTACATATCACAATTAGTGTAATATTTTTTTGAGAATACACTTACAGTATCACCGTCACACCCTACACACTGCACTGTTGTTACTGCGAAGAAGAAAAAAACAGTAAAGCAAAATTCAAGATTACAGGAAACAAAGGATTCAAACTTTTCCGAATGGGACATGTCCCTGGCTGAGGTTTCCCTTCTCTCTCTCTCTCTCTCTCTGTCACTCCCTCTGTGTCTGCACCTCGCTTGCCCGCCGACATGTCTGCGTACCAGAAGGTGGAAGTCTGCTGGGCGTGAAGGTGTTGTTGCTGAGGCAACAGCCATGTCAACATAAACAGTGGGGTTAGTAGAGCAGAGAGAGGAATGGAGCTGCAGCCTAAAGCTTCAGTCAGGGATCCACTTACACACAATTAATAATGAATGAGCAGGTTTAGCTGGCAGGGAATTCATGGGAAACGGGTTTGAGAGTTGTTTAAAAATCACCTTTTTGTGGGAAATTTGCCGCTCAGATTTCCTGACTTAGTGTTTCAAAAAGGCGGGTAAATCATTCCTGGATCATTGTTTTTCTTTTATAACATCAACAGATGACCATCAACTTTGGTAAAATTTGTTTTCATAGATAAATATGTATTGATTTTAAGGGTCATTCAGGTCTTCTGAGAATTTGGGAGGTTTTAGTAACTTTAGGGAGTTTTCATTCTAATACTAAAAAAACTAATACTAATTGTCTTCTTAGGCATTCCAGTATTTTTAGACTCATAAGTAAATAAACAAATACATAAATTAGTCCTGGCATTGGGATGAATTTTGACCTTTATGTTATTATATTAGTTAAGACTAGGTTATTCTTATTACAGTATTTTGTAATTTCGTAATAATTTTCTAGGAAGTAATCTGGAAAGAAGTATGTAATTTGGTACTAAAAGGAAAATAGGGAATGTTCTGATGGAGTTATTTACATTTCAGCCTGCTTTAAAGGAGGCCTATTATGCTTTTCCACATTTTATGACTTATCTACAATGTTATAATGTTGGATGTTCATGTTAAACATGACCAAAGTTAAAGCATTTATAAGAAATCACTGCGAGCAAAAATCTCAGGTTTCCTCCTGTTCTGAACGCTCTGTTTTGAACTGCTTTTTCTACCAAGGGCTCCGTTCTACTTAATACCGAGCCAGATGAGCCGCTGTTCCATATATGGTCATGTGCTCCCACACTAACAGCACGGCAACGCTCAGTCTGCCTGTTACGCCCAGTGACAACAACAGCCTGCTAACATGCTTCAGGTCTTGGCCAATCAGTGGGCTTTGAGAGGGGGGGCTTTAAAGAGACAGGAACATCTACAGCTTGTTCAGACATAGGCTGAAATGAAGCCTTACATGAAGAATCAGTATAAGAAAAAAACTTTTTTTTTGAATCATGCAAAGCTGCCATACAGGAGTCACAGAACTACAATATAGGACTGGAAAAGCAGTTTAATAGGTCTCCTTTAAGTAGTCCCGCATGAGGCACACCTCCATTGTGATTTTGTTTCAGCCCCACACAAAACAACAACAACAACAATGGAAGACAATGAAGACACTAAGACAGTTCAGGCTGTACTGTAGTCCAAGGCTGTATTACCATTCAAAACAGAGAATTTCCCCATGGCCCACAAAAGCCCCATGGTTCAGTAAGTACGTGTAAGTAAGTACACTTTATTTCAGTAGCACATTTCAGTAACAGGGTGCTTCACAGGTACACAGAAAATTCAACAACACCATCCAACAAGAATGTAATTAATGAAAAATATTTCCAAAAATGCCATTCTCTTTTTTCTTTGAGCAGATCTGATGCTGAGAGGAAGTTTGTTCCACAGTGTTAAATGCTTAAAGCACGATCAGTAAATTTGGGATGATTTAACAAAAGTTTGTTTGTGATTATGCACCAATTAATCATCATATGTACAGAAATGATACCAGCCTTAAGGTGGTGATTATATTCTAATTTTGTGGCCTCACTTGTACTGTAACGCTAGGACAATACCTCAGAAGATTTGGACCGGACACCAAAAATAAAGTCTAAAATGTTTGGTCAGTTATATTTAGACCACACATCAGACTTTAAAGCTCCACACTACCGGGAATATGATTCTGGTGGGGAAAATACTTAATTCTTTATTTAATTATTTTGATTGGCCTAAAAGTAGCCATTCAACATATTAGAAAATTTGTTTTGTTTTAGTTTCTCTTTTAATTAACATCCAAATCCCCAGAGAAAATACCCTGACTGCTATTTGGGGCTCCTTGCAAAATATTATGAAGCTGCCACGTCAGCTTTATGTCTGATACAACAAAGACAAGTATGATACATGTAACACATATTTTGTTATACAAGCATTTACATAATGGAGTACTGCATTTGACTTTTGATTTTGGTCACTGCAGCAGAATGAGGAATTAAACCTTCACTTCTCAGAGTCTCTCAAAGTGATTGAAGGCATGAAAAGAATTCAAACACGTAAATGGTTTATTAACTTATCCACATTTCTGCTTACATATAAACTCACGTCATGTTTTATGGTGTTGACATCTAAAACAGTGCAAAAGTGAAACAAGAAGCCTGAAAAACATTCCTGTTATGTGAACCTGCCGGGCTTCATTCTTCTTCTGCCAAAACTGCAGAGTCAGAGGCAACTTCCCCTTTGTCATGGCAAAGATTTGACATGGAAATGCCAGATCTTCTCGCCTAAACCAAGAGTTAATGGTTGCACCGACTTTTGTCTCACTTCAGCGGGAAACAGGTGACACCAGAGACAAATCAGTGGACTTTCCCACAGTGTTTCTCAGGTGCTCTGTAGGAACTTTTAAGGGCACTGAATCTACAGTCAAGCAGGTACGAGAACCAGGTCAGCTCATAAATGTGATATGTTGCACTTTATGCAGGCATAAAGCAGCTTTTAAAAGAAAATAAAATAGCTCACAAAATATTGTCTCCACAAAGTCCGTTTGGTAGCTGAACTTGTGCTTTTGATCATATCACATGACCTTTATTAGCCGTTTCCGTTCGTTTAAAGGTGCCGTAGAATACTCATTTTCAGGTACATACTCGTATTTAGGGTTTCTACTAGAAGACGTTTACGTGCTTTAATGTTCAAAAAAACACATGATTTTTGTCATGTCACTTGCTTCTGATTGGCCAAATTCCCAAGCACAGCAGAGGGGCAGGGCCTAACGGACAGAACCAAGGACTGGTGGCGAGGTCAATCTCAAAACGTTTTGCACCGGTTTGCAATGTTATCTGATTGAACAACATGTTTCCTTGCAACGTTGCAGAACGTTGTGCAACGGGCTTTGAGGCATGTTTTCTCAGGTGTTACCTAATCAGCTGCGACAAGTTTCTAAACACGACAGGGTTTTCAAGACACCACCGTTTTCGTTGGAAAAAACTTTTTGCTACGTTTTGTCGGCTCTGAACTCGCCCCTGCTATTCGAGACTAGGCCTCACTGATTACTGTACAAAAACACAACTTTATTAATTATATATTATAATATATTTAACATGAATATTTAACTATATTCACTGGTTTTAGTAAAACTGGATCAGATGTGATGGAGAGAATATTGTCTGGATTTTGATAACTGATAACAGGAGCTTCTGTTGGCCGCAGGTAGTAGTTTTAGTAGTAGTATTAGAAAACATTTACCTTTCCTTCATGACCGTAAAAGCACTTCCTATAAGTTTTGCACTTACTGAACACCCTCCAGCTCTATTCTCTAGAAGCTCGTACGACCGCTTCTCTGGAATGTGGCTGGTAAATTCTGGTGGCGTACACATTAATGATCCGTGACGTTACGTCACATGTAGCGCTTGTGAGCTTTCAGTTAAATTTATTCATTTAGCTGATCTAAAGCAACTTACAATTGCTATACATGTCAGAGGTCGCACGCCTCTGGAGCAACTAGGGGTTAAGTGTCTTGCTCAGGGACACAATGGTGGATGGAATCTGGGTCTCTCACACCAAAGGCATGTGTCTTATCCATTGCGTCATCCAGCATTCGCCTGTTTTTCCGTTGTATTTTGCAGACGCGACAAGGAGGAAAAAATGGTGCTTGAGGCACACGGTCAGCCTCAGTCACAGTTCCATGTACTGTTTTTGTTAAACTATGCCAAGATAAATAATAAGTAAGGATTTATTAGCTGAAAATTTTCAAAATTAACATCAGGTGACAAAACAAGTTTCATTCTGGACCTTCTGATCATATAAAGGTGAAGAAGCTTATGAAATAAAATGAAAAATATAATTATTTAAAAAAATAAAACAAAGTTAATGTCATAATAGCATTAGTTTAAAAACAGAAATACACATCTCAATACATCAGGTTACACGTTAAGTAGCTGAGGAGGGAAATTATGGTATGCACATTTAACTGAAGTAGCTAAGGCATTATAAATAACTATGACTGGAGCAGCTGGAGTATGTTGGTAGTGTACTGTACAAGAAGGAGGGGTGCCAAGGGGAGGAGGGAGAGTGGGAGAAGTAAGCCAAAGAAGGGAGGGATGAATGTATGAAAGGAAGAAATTATGAAAGTTAAGGAAGAAGCAAAACATAAGGAATGTTGGAAGGAAGGAAGAAAGTGGGAATGAGTGGAGTAAGAAAGAGAAGGAGATGAGCAATGGCTAGTGCAGAGAACAAAGAAAATGAGAAAATTAGTGAGGAATGTAGAATAAGCAGCTCCAAAAGTCACGTTTTGAGGTCAAGATTGCCAATGGCATGACATGCCCTACTCTACCTCTGATTGGCAACCCTGAAATTTTATATATTAAATCAAACCCTTTCAATTCCTTTTGCCTGAACCTAATCAACCCAACCAACAAAGGCAACGAGCACTAGCCAATCAGAAGCTGACTTCACCAACCTGGGGGAGGGGGGCAATGTGACCGACCGGCTGAGTTTAGAGTCCCAAAATTGCAAAGTCACTGGCAGCCTGTGCCGTGTCTTAGTAATTTCTGTATTTTGGGATCAAAATGACTAGTAGGTACAAAAGGTTTTGGAATCCGTGCTGTAGATGGCTTCAGGCGGCAGTCGTGAACCAGCTGCAGGGGCTGCAGGGGCTGCAACGTTTTCCTTCGGGCCAAATGTGCCCATCAAAACAGAAACAAGAACAGAAATCTTGCTCAAGGACAATTCTCGCTCTGAAATCTCGCGAGTTGGTATAGGAAGACGACGTGGGTCAGAGTTTGTTCCATGGAAAAGACACAAGTGAGGGAAACGTGGATGAAATAAAGAGACATGAAACACACTCAAGGTATCAGCTCCACCCATCAACTTCAACGGGGAAAAACACGGCCAAAAAGGAAGAACAAGATAGGGACAGCCCTGAGGCCGTCACACTACAAAGAGTGCATACCGTCACTGAGGCGCCACAATCTTTTCAATGTGTCTGATCCGGAACAAAACACACATAACAGACAAGAGGTAAATGTGCCAGATTTTTTTCATTCAAGTAAGTTCAGCAACAAGGATATTGTCTACTTGGTGAAAACATGAGTTTTATTTCTTAGGTAATAATATATTACTTTGGGGGGGGGGTTGCAATTCCTTATTTGCATTTTTAGGTACATCACCATTTGCGCTGCTGTCATCATGTTATGAGATAGTTGCTATTTCCTCCTCACCCTAGGTTTAACCATAGATAGCCTTGTCTAGTTTTAATTTGTCTTCCAAGTCACAGGCTGCAGCAGGTGTTTTTCTCCACAGACTGTTAGTTGATTCTTTTATTTTGATGAGAAAACACTGATATGAGAGAAAAAGAACCAAAAAGGCCTGCTGTCACTTGCAGCCTCTGCACAATCATCATGCTAAATCATGACTTTGGCTGATCAAAAATTTTTTGAAGATATTTTAAAGACTTAGACCTGCAGGAATTTTCTCTATAAAGTTAACAGACACTTGTGATTTAGCTCCAAACATAAATTGACATGAACAGACATGACATTAAATAACTATTTCCATCTGTACTCATCACACAATTTAATTACAGACAAAAATGTTTCAACTTTCAAAGAGTGTTTTTAAATTTAATTAAATTTAAGATGTGTGTTTTTAATTTTTTCAAACTCAACACATGCGTAAAGCTGAAACAGAGCAAATTAGTTAAATTAATAACTAGAGAAGAGTAAGAACCGAGTGAGAAGAAATGAAATCCTGCCAGGAATCTCCAGTGAACTTGATTTGGCCCACAGTATCAGTAAATGTCTCTGCCAAATCTTGCTCTTCCTCTGTTTCTTCATACCAGATTTTACTGTCTAGTTGGCAGAAGCAACTGTCAGTGATAACACATCAAAATAACCACCAAGATTTTTATAATTGGCACTTCTCATCTGTAACACAATGCCAGAAAATACCAGAAGATGTTTCCTCATCCTTAGCGTGTATCTGCATAGGTGTGTGTGTGTGTGTGTGTGTGTGTGTGTGTGTGTGTGTGTGTGTGTGTGGATCCTTTCTTCCTGTTTTTTTGCTTGTCAGTTTGTTCTATTTTTTTATACTTTATGTCCATACATATCATTGATGCATTTCTATTTTATTACCCCATTACCTAAATGTTATTGATCATAGTGTATATATCCATACATATTCACATATACAAAGATATCTGTACATTAATTTACTTGTCTAAACGTTGGCATAATTAAAAGGACAAGAGGGGGAAAAGAGAGAGGTTAGGCTTTGATGTTTCATTACAGATGTAGGCCTACTACTGCTTCCACAGTTTTTTATGACACTCAAAGCATGATAAGTCTAATATGTCATTCATACTTACATAATATATAGTCAGTCAATTCCCTTTACTTAATTTAAAGAAAGCCAATGTCTTCTGTGATTTTGTAAGTTCTTTTCCAGACTACAGATGTCCTCCAGCCACATTTTTTCCAACTTGTTGTTATTTGCTCTGATAATGCCATTCTCAGGATTCACAAATGCATTGGTATTTTGATTGAAATGTTACCATAAAGTTTTTTAAAAAACTTTTTTAAACACCACCACAACATTTACATTTACTCATTTGGCAGACGCTTTTATCCAAAGCAAATTACATTTGAGGATTAACATACAAGCATCAACAGAGCATCAAATACAGATCTATAACTGACAATACATACTAGTAAGAGCAGCAATAAATACTAGTAAGAGCTCATAGTACATATCACATCAATGGGGTAGATACCTAGGGAAGGAAGTAAGAGTTAACAAAAAGTGCAATCAAAACAAGATAACTGTAGGGGATAGAAGAAGAGCACAGGAAGTGCGAGTTAGAGGTGTTATAAGAGGAAGTGTTCTCGGAAGAGATGAGTTTTCAAGAGCTTCTTGAAGTTAGAGAGGGACGCCCCTGCTCTGATGTCGTGTGGTAGCTCGTTCCACCGTCGTGGTGTCACAGATGAGAACAGACAGGACTGGGATTGCTTTGTGTGAAGGGACGGCAGAGCCAGGCGGCGTTCGTTGGAGGAGCATAGAGGCCGAGAAGGAACATAAGTTTGGATTATGGAGTTTAGGTAGATGGGTGCAGACCCAGTAGTCACTCTGTATGCAAGCATTAGTGACTTGAATTTGATTCTGGAGGCCACGGGGAGCCAGTGGAGGTCACTGAGAAATGGAGTGACATGAGTCCTTTTGGGCTGATCAAAAACCAGACACGCTGCTGCGTTCTGAACCATTTGTAAGGGTTTCATCGCACAAGCTGGAAGACCTGCTAGGAGGGCATTGCAATAGTCGAGGCGAGAGATAACCATGGCCTGGACCAGAAGCTGGGTGGCGTACTGAGTGAGGTAGGGCCGGATTTTCCTGATGTTGTATAGAGCAAAGCGGCACGACCGAGAGACAGCAGCAACACGGTCTGAAAAGGACAGCTCAACATAATTTAAATAAATGTTACATGCCACCTTACTTAAACTCATATGATGTAATTTCCTAAATTTGCTTGTGTAACAGCCACAACTTACCAGTGCAACTTAAAAAAATGAAACCACAGACAACTTCAAAATTCATTGGTACCCATGTGATGCTGGTTCCCGCTTCTGCTGCCCACACATACGTGCCAGAGAGGAGCATTTATGTTTCGAAATTTTCTTGATTTTACTTTGTTGCACAATTATATGTGGTAACATTTAAGTATGGTGTTCTCTCTGTTGAGGAGTCCAACCTGACAAACAGATTTAATTCTGAAAACAAGACAGCCGGTCACATTCCTCCAGCCACAGATACAAGCTCCAGATTAATTTGAAATGCAGAAAACGTATGCAGACCGCCTCCTCTTTCTTTGAAAGACACAATGAAATTTTAATCATCCCTGCAGGAAAAATCGGGCACTTCAGCAAATAAGAGACAGAACAAAAGAACAGAATAAGAGTTCAACAATCCACCCATGTACAAGTTCACTATCAGTATTTAAAATAACTTTTTATGGCTTTTGAGGATGCCAGAGCTGTTTTTGTGGTTCTGTTTTCATTGATTTATTTTGTGTTCTCTGGTTATACTTTGTCATTCACCTCTCCTCTCGTTTCAGATCATCTCACTTCCTGCCCCTGTTTAATTCCTGCCTGTGTAATTGTCAACCCCCCGCCTTCATTATTTGCACCTGTTGGATTTACCCTTCTTAGAGTATTACCTGGTAAGCTGTCTCTGTGCCAGTTCGTCTTAGTACTTTCATGTCTAGTGTTCCAATTCTCCTATGTAACCCTGATCGTTTTTATGGACTCTGCTTTCTAGTTTCAGACATTATCTTAGCCTACGCCCTGTCAGATTTGTTTGCCCACATAGGACTGATCTCCTGTCTACAGAACCTGTGCCTGAGTCGGGCTTTTGGGTCCTCTGTCAGTGCTTTCTCCATTCATGAAGAAGAGCTACCTACTTTTCAAACCTTGAATCTCAACATAGTCCTAGAAGCTTGTTTGATACCATTACATTATCACTCTGTTAGAAAAGTGGTTGCAAAGCAGCTTATGGCCGTCTTAGACCAACACAACATTCTTGACAAGTTTCAGTTTGGTTTTCATCAGTTGTATTCAACAGAAACAGCTCTTCTCAGAGTCTCAAATGACCTGTTCATGCACAGTGATGCAGAAGGATTTTCTGTGTTGGTACTATTGGACCTCAGTGCTGCTTTTCATCCTTTGGACTACCGTATATTGGTTGAGATGCAAAGGCTGTAGGTGGGAGTTTTTCAGTAACATTTCAGTAACATTTTATTTCGATAGCCGCTTTTCATTCAGAGATTCCGCAATAACCGTGGAAAGAATATCAGCCAATATGTAGCATACGCTCATTCATACTAAACCATTGTTTGCGGCATAATCCTGCTACTATAGCGATCTAGCTTTCCAGAACAAGCAAAGACCGGTAAGTGTAACCCAACACCGGCAAGAAGACTGTGGCTGTTCACATAGACATGTTCCTTCTCTGTTACTACCAACGCTCCTGGCTCAGAGGCGGATCAAATCGGACCCCCCTTTCCGTACTGTTCATACAGGACGGTGAGCCGGCACAATAAATTTTACTCCCAGAAAACAAGGCATTGTGAAAGCATCTTATGCCTCATCAACTGAAACTCTGTCTTGTGGTGTTCCCCAAGGATCTGTCATCCAATTCTGTTTGCATTGTACATGTTTCCTCTCTGGCAGAGAATAAGTAATTTCTCCTACCACCTCTATGCAGACAATTATAAATATTGTTTACTCGTAAGCCTCATAATGTTGCAAAATTATTCAAAATTGCCTTAACTCCATAAATTATTGGAAATCCTCCAAAAGGGCTTCTGTAATACCAATTTTGATTTCTTTACACTGGCTTCCCATCAAATAAGATTTTTCCCCGCTACTTGCTCAATACAAAAGGGGATTTTTGAGGTTGTAGCTCCTCTCTCCGATTAGACTTCAGATCTGTGGTCACCTTTAAACATCAGCAAGAGACCAATTTGTTTAGACTTGATTCTGTTTAGTTTTATGTATGTTCTTTAATTCTAAACCTTTTACATTGTTAACATATTTTTATGTCTCCATTTCATATATGTTGCTCCTGCAATTTGTGATGTCTGCTCTCAAACGGACTACCTAAATAAATGTACTAGCCTACGTACTAACTGAGGAAGGTTGTTTTTTTGTTGTTGTTTTTTTGTTTGTTTGTTTTTTTACACATGAGGGCTTCTCAAAACATCACTGCTGATGTGATTACAAAGCAAACAAAATTTGAATTACATTCTACAAATCTGCTATTTTAATGACAGACAAGTTAAATAAATATATAAATAAATAAATAAATTTGCCAACTCTCAAACAAGGAAAACATACAGGGCAGAAGGAGGATGGTCTTGTGTAAGATAATAGCAGAAAAACACCCAGGGTAAATCCAGGTAAAAGTTGTGATCCCTCATTAATTTCACGTGTTAGGTTAAGTTAGGTTGTGCAGATCAGAAACGAGTCAGACAAGTAGTTACGAGCCTTAAGGCAGTTGCAACATGATTCCCACGGAAGATTCTGCAACTCAATAGCAGTAAGGTGATTAGTGTAATGTTTCCTAAAATTGAACATAATGAACTTCCTGTTTGTAGTTTTATTTTGTTCCAAAGTCCACTAAATAAAGCAATGTCTGGGCGGTAGCCAGAAAGCAGTAAAAAAAAGTGTGAGATTAATAATTAATAATGAGATTTTAATTAGGAAACTGGGTCACTGCAGTAGAATGGAAGAACACATTCAGATTCATGCTTCCCAATGCTAAAGGAGGAATTTGGTTTAATTCTGTAATAAACATTTTAAAAGAACAAGGTTTTTATACTTTCTATATACACAAGAATGTAGACAAAATACAACATACAAAAAAACTAAAAACATCAAATACAATCAAGCTGTTATGCATAAAATTAAAACAAGCAGTTATTTGCATTTTGCAGAGCACTGTTTTGACATCAAAATGTTAATCATATTTACTCAGTTTCACGTGTATAAAGTCACACTCATATTCACCTCTTTGAGATTTTTAGTATATCTCTAGAATAAAATGTTAGATAAACTACACATTCTTCAGTAATTCAGATTTCACAATGTGATAAAAATGTATGTAACTGATTTACACCTGTGAACCTCAATGTCAACAGTCAAGTATATTTTATTTATAAAACTCAATATCCCAAATTTGCCTCAGTGTCTTTACAATCTGTACAGCATACAGCCCCCTCTGTCCCTAAATACGTCCCCCAAAAACAACAGTAGTGGATTTTAAAGCTGAAACAAAAGGTCTACTCTGAGAGGCCACAGGTGCACTTGATGAAATCAAAAGTGAAGTGAACTGTATCAGGCAATTGAGCTCATCATAGAGAACTACTGTAGTATAGTCTGTGTCTGGAAACTCCACATTAACTGCAGATTCCTCCTCTGCTGCTGTATCTGTTGAAACATCTCCTCAAGTTAAGTCAATTTTATTTATATAGCCCAATTTCTCAAATAATATTTGCATCAAGGGTCTTTACAATACGGACAGCAAACTGTTCTTAGACTCTCCTTAGACCTTTAACACTAAAAAATGAACCTCATGAAGATGAACTGAGGATCCCTCACCCAGCATGACATGCAATGTCATGTGCACAGAATAAGCCAACATAGGAAAATTACAATGCTGGAAAATATTATAGATATATTGCAAACATACAGTATATAAAGAATATGAACATTAATATACTGATACACACTAAGACGCTAATAAATGATAATGTTAAATTATCACCCTGCTATATGTTTTGTGAACAGTAGTTTTTGATTCATAACAGAAGTTTTCTCATTGCACTTTTCACATTGAGCAGGTCTGGACTGTACTCTTTGTAATATTATTTTTCAGAGATCCAGTGATTCTTACCATGAGCAAACACTTAACGACAAAGAAAAAGTCCCTTAAACAGGCAGAAACCTCAAGCGAAACCAGGCTCTGGGTGTTACTTACATATAACACTTAATGTATAAGATGGGTCAGCTGTCCCACGAACGCTGACCATTCATCCATCCAACAGTCACACCGCTACACTGACCACAGCCAACTCTGCCACACACACGGTTTAGTCACCAAAATGTGTCTGGTCTATAATAAAACCACATATGACTGATCTATGACTGCAGAACTGAGGTTAACGCAAATGAGGAACACCAGATGGAGTAGGGTAAGGGGAAAGAAGGGAAAAGTTGAAAGGGGAAAGAAGAAATAAATCATGACAAGAGATAAGAATAAAAAGGAATGACGAGAGAAGAGGTCATGCTTTGTTGACGGTAAGCGATAAGGTAAAAAGACTTTTCTGTTATTCCAAAAGTCTGCACAGCATTACCTTACAGCAATAATGATAGATTACATAATTAAAGCAAGTTTCAAGAGTCAGATAATTGGTTTTGCTGATTGAAATGATAAAAAATGGATTCAAATTTCTTGAACACTGCAGCTTAATTTGCAAAATAATGAGCTTGGTGTTTTGATGGTGATTTGAGGTCAATGGGCTAAAACTTACAAAAATATGTATATGCATATGTTCCTTAAATTCATGTGACACTTAACCTTTTCTGTCGCTCATACGTCGCCTGCATAATAACATCATCCTTACTTAGACAACAGGGTGGTATCAGATACACAAAGCTGCTGCTTCAGCTTTACATCAAACTGCACTGACTAGTGAATTGATCATCATCATAAAGCACACCTTGCTTTGACTGCTCAGGTACCGTACTACTGAAAATAAAACAATGGGGCCAATGTGGGAAGTGAAATGATGCTAAGGCAAAAACACTGAGTCACAGTGTTTATTGTCGTTTATGACCTTCAACTCACATTAGTTGCTAAACATGGTTCCTTTATTAAAGATCACACCCTGTACCTTCGACACGGTCCACTTCTAGCACACTGTCACACCCAGCAGAGCTTCTGAAAACCCACATATGACCCCTACACAATCAGAACCACCCACTGTTTTAGTTTCAGGGGCAGGATAATCAACTTTAACATGAAAAGCTTATTTTTACTTATTTTCAGGCAGCTGGAGTTTATTTACTGCATTAAAAAAAGCCTTGGGGCAGCAAATATTGTTTTTCAAAAGAGAGAAAGAGAAACAAAGAAAAACAAAGAAATGCATCGCAAAGATCAAAAACATCCTGCAAGCAGAGAAGAAATAGTGCAATAGAGTTCAGAGGCGGCGCCAGACGGGTGGCATTTGGTCCACCTGGAATTTAATTGGACACCCCAGGCGTCCCCCTACCAGAGTCAGAAGATTGAAACTTGATAGTATCATGGATGGATTAGTGAACAGGCCCTTTGGGTGCAGGATGAGGGCCCCCTGGACCAGAACCTGTGACTGTTAACATTTCTTGATGAAAAGTCAATCAAATGCTAAATGACCACAAAGAGATACAAAACGACCACACAGGCACAAAATGACTAAAAAAAGACACAAAATTACTAAAAAAGTATAAAATGACCACAGAGATAAATATTGTCTACAAAGAGAACAGTTAAAACTGACCCAAAATTATCACAGAGACGCCAAACAATCAGAGATACACACAACTATAAAAAGATACCAAACACCTACAAATAGACACAAAATGACCACAAAGAGACACAACACATTTTTGACAATTTTACAAATGTTTCTCCCCTTCTTAAAAACTGTGCAACAGACCAAATTTCCTTATCAAAGATGTAAATTATACAAAATCAATCACACATATTTCAAGTCACATACAAATAGTGTCATGTGAAGCTGCTGACTTCAGCAGGTTAAGCTAGTTTAGGCTATAACCTTCATCCTGTTTTAAACACTGAATCACTCTGTATTCCTATAATTATGATGAATCATAATAAATCATAATAACCTCACATGGGTGATCTTATTCTCTGCTCTGTATGTACATGCCACTTCCAAAAGTCACTGATAACCTTAGAAGATGATAAACAAATTAATCCAATTAATTGGTTTGAGAACCACTGTAAAAAAAAGCCTATTTTAAAGCAGGTTATTTTCAGGGCCATGTTTACAAAAAATAATTTGTTTAGATTTCGATGATAAAATCATAATACATAAAGGACAAAAAAGTCGAAATGACTTTAATGAAGCCTATGTAACATTATGACTTTTCAGTAAAAATATTACTACTTCCTTAATGTGGCCCCAGTACTCATATTATATGAAGGGTTATTTCAATAATTGAATAAAATTAATGTTTTTCTGAAATACATAACTCGTAGTTATTTCGACGACTACATTAGATGCAAGGGTAGATGCTGATTGGCTGTTATCGCCTATAAAGCAGCAGTAAAGTGTATTTTCTGGAAGCAGCAGCTGATGAGAAACCTGCTGTGTTGTTCTGATGTAGGCAGCTGATTCAGGTCGGTCATCAGCTCGCCTCGCAGCTCCGTCTCAGCAACATAGAGATTTACCGGAATGCGGTGAATCACTCAGATCGAAAGTGCAAATGATCCCAGCCGGCTGCCGTTACCTTAAAACCCCGTTTACCACATTTACACGTACAGTAAAAACTGCATTATCCATCCATCAGTCCGCCATGTTTCACAGCCCGCCCCGCTTCTCATCAGTGGCGTGATGATGGAGGGGAGGAGAGGAGGAAGAGGAGGAGGAGGAGGAGGAGGAGGAGGAGGAGGAGGAGGAGGAGGCGAGGGGGATTTCCCGGATCTCCCGAAATGAAAAACAAGAAGTGAAATGAGAAG
Source organism: Micropterus dolomieu (assembly GCF_021292245.1). Taxonomy (NCBI): domain Eukaryota; kingdom Metazoa; phylum Chordata; class Actinopteri; order Centrarchiformes; family Centrarchidae; genus Micropterus; species Micropterus dolomieu. Next base: position 24,889,656 of record NC_060159.1, on the reverse strand, counting down.
AGGAGGAGGAGAAGGAGAAGGAAGAGCAGCTGCTTCCCGGAAAGGATGATGCCTGTACAAAGACAGAATGAAGAAGCAGGAAAAGAGAAGAGGACAATAAATAACAGAATAAAATAAAATTAGAAATGGAAATAATAAAAGAAAAGATATAGAATAATAATCACTGCTGTAACTAGTAGGTTATTATAGTCTATAGTCATATAATCACTATGGATATTATTATTATATGTTACCAAGAATAATTATTTACATAAATACTACATGTTAGGTAATATTATTACAGAAGGTTATTATAGATTTAAGAAAAAATTTAATTAATATTCCTAAACATATATTGTAATATATGTATATATATTTAAGAATATTAATTAATTATATATTTATTTTTGATTTATTATATATATAGTTATAGTTGAATATTACATTTAGTTCATATTTTTTGACATTTTACTGCACAATTTTATAGATTAACAGAATACAGAATAATAGCTGAGTCTTGTGTTTTTGTTTTAATTTTACATATTTCCTATAGCAGCAGAGCCATGCACAAAAGCTCCTCTGTCCTCCACCATCTCCTCCTCCTCCTCCCCATCTTTTATTCTCAGCAGGAGCGGATTACGTCACCCTCTTTCTTTCCGGGAAATAATGCCGCTCACACTCCCGGTGGCTTTACCGGCAACCAGCGGGGAACCGGGAAAAGACACCAGGAAGATGGGAAGCTTTCTCTTCCTCTTCACTGTCAACACTTATCATCAATACCGAAAGCACTTTTATTTAATTGTCAGACCATTTCAAAGTCTCATTTAGAAATACAGGAAGGAAAGAACAACAAATCCTTTGTTGTTAATCTGTAAATCTGGGGGTGGAGAGGCAGATTAATAAATAGACCACTGCAGCACTCTCCAAACAGTTACATCACAAAATCACTTTGGTTTTTGAGCTTTTCCTGTCTCAGATGTATTGAAGTAGATCCACAAACATCACTTCTTGTAATTTACTATTTTTTAAGCATGCAGAAATTGCGTTTACTGCAGATCATTAAAATTATAGACAGCCTATGTAAAAGGAAGTCAAGGATTATGGTTATGACACTGGGGAACAAAGAAAAGTGTAACAAATTTGGCATTATTTTTCTTTTTCTCGCACCAAACAAATAGCTCAAAAAACGGACATCTTTAGTTCAACTAAAAAGCTGTCAACAAAATGAGAGAGCATTTCACAGTATTCTATAATCTCTGTTGCAATAAAACTATAGACTTCTCAACAAAACCATTTCACATTTAACTGGCAAAAGAGGACAAAATGCACTCATGTGGGCGAAGAAACATGCGCACAACTGCTTCAAAACTTTCTAGTGGCTAAAACGATAGTTTGAACAACAAATGGACATTAACAATAAGTGACAGCATGATTTAATGGAGCCAGAGCATGATGTTGTAACGAGAAGGGCGTTGGTTCAATATTTGTCGGACTTTTGCTAAGACAAGAAGATACATAATCATAAACGTTTGATCTGAATTAAGTCTAAATGATCTCCCTGATTGATTATTGCTCTGCTGTGTGCAGTTTGTCAAATAGTGTACATGAACATGGAGACTGAGATTGCTGTAAGCACTTGGTGGAGTTAACTGAGGCTGGGCAAACAATGTGACATTAACAATAAGGGCAGCTGTGGCTCAGGAGGTGGAGCGGGTTGCCTAGTATTCGGAAGATCCTCCAGGCTGTGTGTCGAAGTGTCCTTGGGCAAGATACTGGACTGAATTGCCCCTGGTGGCTGTTTCACCTGTGTGTGAATGCTAGTTTCTATTTGAGCACTTAGGCTCAGTGTGTGAATGTGATGTAGTGTAAAAGCATTTTGAGTGGTCGCAAAGACCAGACTACCATTTCTAAGAATTTTTTTGAGGGGGTCTGTGCTTGTAAAATTAGACCAGTGATCCAACATTTATGTCGTCTTTCTTTTCACTTTCTCTTAGAGTGGATTCTCAGTATGAGAAACTCCCCTGATACTCTGTTTCATCATAGTGAAACTTATAGCTCCGCCATCCCGTCTGTTTTCTATTTCAACCAACATGCGCTGTTGAAAGTTCAGAAATCAAACATACTCTGCAGCCCATGAGGTGAAATTCAAGCTGACAACAGGTGAACGTGAGAGTGGTTTACCAGTGTGAAGTGTTGCGTGTACTGCCTGCGGGCACCCTGCTCCACTATCAGTTTGAATTAAACGTGTTTAATTGATACTTATGTACACAACTGACACGGTAACACATTACATGATGTATTGTTCCAAGGGAAACACAACTTTAAAATGTCAAAGAACACGTGAGAAAACAGCAGACAGCAATACTCTACTAAATCCTAAACACACACTGATACAACCTGTTGAGTTCCTTCTTAAAGTTTGTTAATCATATCATTCATTTATATTGCTAACTTGTGTTAATTGTACATTGCAAATTCATATGACCATCTGTTTTTTGTGTTTTAAATCTTGGAAAACAGTCACAAGAGTTCGGTGGCTGTGACGTGGGTGTGAAAAGACACAGAGCCTGGTATGAAACTCTTCAAATACAAAAATAGAGAATGTAATATTTAGCCGTCGGGTTAGCGCTCCGATCATATCGTATTAATAGTCAACCAGGTCAGCAATGACTTCACACTAATCTGGATGACCACACTGACCTCTTAAACTTTTCAAATGCCATCGGCCTGCTGAGAGAGAGAGTGTGTGTTTCTGTGTGTTTGTGCCTTTCAACCTACCGTATTTTCTTAATCATCTAATGTTCCAAAAAAAAAACTACAAACAACTACAAACATGTTAGCTCATATTATGCGCAGCTTCACACATAGTAGCATTACCTCAAACTGGAATGTGGATCATGCACACAAACACATTTGTGAAATGATAATCATCACAGGTAGCTTTGGTGGAAGGAGTTGCTCATACCAGCAGAGGGAAAGTATCTGCATGGTTGTTTTGACATTTAATCTGTTACAGTCAGATAAAAGTCTGAAAAAGAAAATCTAAAAAGAGAATCCCTGGCAGAATAAATTATACGGTAAATTACTGGTTGTTAATTGACTCTTTTCTTATTTTTAGTCTTATTCTTTCAATCATTTTTTATTTTTAGTGTTGTTGAGTTTTGTCAGCAACATTTTTTGGCCTGGTGTCCATTGCAAAACAGGTCCAGTCACTGGTGCTATTTGCTCTGGTCCTCACTGGGATTTAAATTTTAACTCAAATCCTGCAGCCATATAAGCACCAGAGCTTGCTGCATATTCAATGTAGCTTCTGTATGTTGTGGTTTATTCTACATATGTAACTGCATTAAGTTAGCTGAGTCCTTAATTTTCAATTCCCAGCTAAGCTGCTTTTACTGTAATTCAGTTTGCAAAGCAGTATTACAGTACATCTGTCTACACATCCCATCTTTGTCTAACAATCATTGCTGACCCTTATTCTAAAGATCCACTGACAAAGCATGGTGTTACAAAATATATCACGAAACAAATACGCTGAAAACCCAGCAGAGGGTTTTCACATGAATCGAAACCAAAACAAAACCAGAACCAAAAACATGAACTGGTGTTCTGGGCGGTGACATACCTTTCATGTCACATACGTAGAGAGATGCAAACAGATAAACTGTGACTTGTACATGTGGGAGGTGCCGCAGGAAATAAAAGCCGTAAATATTTTGTGATTACATACTTTTGATGCCAACTTCTTTGTCTGAGGCTACACAAAACCTGCAAAAATGCATTCATAGCGTCTTGTTTATTAGAAAACGTCTGCATATATACAATTCCAAAATGTCTTTTTATCTTTTGGATCACACTATTTCTGGATAACTGATATAACGTTTGGTGAAGGTCACCTTAAGCAAATGCTAAATCTGGGATTGTTTCAACTTCTTTTGCTGTGAACAGGCATTTCATGTTTGTATAACTCAACGTACATCCTCCCTGTCCCAGATTTCACCTTATCTCTAAACCCTCAACCCGTTAACCTCAGCAACAGGTGGACTTGAGCAGGTGTTTGATAAAGGTTTTCACTGTAAGGCCTGCTGTGTTTCTCAGCAGGGAAACACCATTCGGTCGATAATTAACCTTTTTATGGCTTTCAAACCAAAAGTCATTCTCCTGTCTCCACCTAGTTCAGAATGCAGCAGCTAGGCTTTTTAATGGTTTTAAAAGACGACGTTGCATCACCCCAGTCCTGGCTTCTCTCCAATGGCTTCATGTTAAAGATTTTACTGATTACTTTTAAAACAAGTCTGCGTCTGGCCTGAGGGTGATGCCTTTCTGGCTGTTCCAAAGGCGAGGCTTAAATCCAAAGTTGCTTTTGCAATTGTAAAATGATTGGCCTGCCTAACTGCCTGTCTACCTGCACACCTGCCTACCTGTGCACTCTGCCCGAGCACTCACTGTGCAAGAAAATATGTTTTGGAGGAGTGGCTTTAGAGGCATGGCTGAAGGCAAGTTTTTTTCTCTGGTTGAATTCTTTCTAAATCCAGTTGTCTCTTTATTGCCTTCTTAGTGTCTTGCTTTTGCTTTGTCTGTCAAAGCACTTTGTAAACTCTGTTATTTAAAAGTGCTATATAATTTTTTTTTACTGCCGACTGATCTGCACCTTGACACCCCAGTTATATGACCCTCACACAAACACACCCGCACATTCCTAAATGTGAATTCTTTCCTAAATGAAAAATCAGCACTGAAGTGTTTACATCACAGAGCAAGACACACAGTGAATGAAAACACACACACACACACACACTCGTCACACACTGACAGGAGAAGTGGAAGTTTCTAGATCCGTTGTGGCATATGTCATATTTCCTGTTGTACAATTCATTTCGGGTAAAGCCATGAACACTCATGATACTAACACACAAACTGCCGATTAGTTGATTTTGATATTTCACAATTTCTAAACTCTGCAACATTGTTTCTGAGAAAGGCAAGAAAGTTAACACTTTTGGTTGTAGGTATAAGAAACTGGAAGTTTCTAGATTGCAGTCAGAGTCTTTGAGCTGGAAATGACAAGAAATGATTGATGGGGACGATAAAGAGAGATAAAGTGAAGGCAGAGGAAGAAAGACCTACATTTACTGATTAAGTTATTATTACTAATAATACAGGCAATGGTTTTACTACTAGTTCGTGTCAGCTTTACTGTTTTTGAATTGCCCAGTTTCTTTTCCAATCTAAAGGTGATACCATGCCCAAAGTCTTTCTGTCTTTAAAGTATCAAACACCCCAAAGAAAAGTAGTCATACAAGGTTTGAAAAGAGCAGAAAGAAACAGCTGTGGTCACATATTCAGAGCATATTTTAGGCATATTTTGGTGAAACAAAATATGGTTGTTGGAACATATTGAGCCTGTGGATGAACTGCAGAGAAGACTTTGGTGTTGGAACGATCATGAACTGTGAAAACCAGTGGAACTCACTGCAACTGACATGAATTCAAGAAGAAACTTCAGGAGAAAAGGTAGTACAACTTCTGCTACCAATAAATCTACTACAAGTGAAAGTCATTAAACTGATTATATCTTTAATTGTGAAGCAACTTCAGTATAGTACAGTGCTGCTATTGATGATTGTACCACTGCTACTATAAGCAAAACTACTGCTACTGCTAACACTTGTATAAATAGCATTTCTACCACTAGAATACCACTAATTCTATTTGCCCAAGACATCAAGGCTACTAGTATTATGGTAGTATAGTCGTAGTAGCATACAAAAGCTCAGTATATTGAAAAACTGATACTACTAGTAAAAGAAGTTCTCCTGCCACTACTAATGCCAGTTACTGCAAGTAAATATAATATTTGCACAATTATAAATAGTACATATGCAAACTGCTGTAGCATTTCTCTCACAGCTACCATGTTTTCTAGTAATAATTCCAATAATACGTCTAGTAATATTGATAAAACTCATGTATTTTTAAGGTAGAAATACAACTTCTCACTGTCAGGAAATCCCCTTCTGTCTCAGCGGGTGAGCAAACAAGATTAAGACCTATTAAGCCACAGAAGGGTTGTAGATTAAAGCACTTCACCGCACAGTTCATGAGCAACAATTTTCTTTTTTTCTTTACCTACCTGCAAGCTGATCTTCAGGACAATTTCACTTCTTGGGAAATATCATTTCACCCTTCTAAACAACTTATTAATTCATAAAAATACATCACTTTCAAGTTGAGATGAAGAAAGGAATACAGCCGATCACAGTTCATCCATCTCCCTGTCTCTCTATCCTAACTCATAGTTTTATACGGCGGCTGAAGAGACGTAACCACAGAATAAATAACTGCCGTGTGTCATTGAGCTTGAACAGCATTATTCACTCGTTAGTGTGGAATGTCAGGAATGGAAATCCATGTCAGTGCCGAAACAGGGAGAGAGGACGGATAGCAAGGGAAAGAGGGAGAAGAGATATTACTTGCTTGTTTATGTAATTATTTGTAATATTTAAGCTTTTTGAAATGTTGTTCACATATTTATTGTGAAATTAAAATTAAAGTGTAGGGTGTGGGTGAGAAGAGAGGAGGAAAGAGTCTAAAACATTGAAGAGGGATAAAGTGGAGAGGATGAAAGACTGGAGAGAAGAAGAGAAGAAAGGGACTAAAAAGAAGGAAACAATGGGAAAGGAGGAGGGGATGAAAGGTAAGAAACTGAAGAAGCGAGAAAGAGAGAACGTGACATGATGAAAAGAAGAGAAGAAGGAAAATGAGCATATAGATAAAAAGATAAAAGATAAAGAAAGATAAAAATAGATGGAAAGGGGAGGAAAGAAAAAAGAAAAGGAACAGGGTGAATGAAATGTAGAGAGAGTGAAGAAGAAGAGAAGAGTGAAAAGAAAAAATGGTAAGAGGGAAAGAAAGAAAAAGGGATGGAAAGGATGGAAAAGGAGAGGAGGAGACGATGGACTGAAAAAGAGAACAAGAGGAAGAAGAGGGGAAGAAAGGAAAGAAAAATGAATGAAGGGGAAAACAAATGAAAAAGAGGAGGAAGGAGATGGCCAATAGGGGGTGAGAAATAGCAGGGGTAAGAAAGAAGGAGAAAAGGAAAGATAGATGGATGGAAAGGAAGTGTGGGCAGAAGGAAGATACGATGAAAAGAAAGAAATTCAACAGAAAGATGTGCAAGATAATGATGGAGAGTTCTAAAAAGGACTGAAAAAGAAGAGAAGATGAGAAGGAAAACAGAGAGGAAGGAACAGACTAGGGAGTAGATGGATGAAGCAAGAAAAAAAAGAGAAGGAGGAGAGGAGGAGGGGGAAAGCCTGCCCCGTTATGGCAGAGGAGCTCGGGGTTGCTCAATTGCATCATGGCAGGATAAGCCTGCTATAAATAGGATGACGTCACCCCTCTGCTCTTCCCCCCTCCCCCACCTCCTCCCTCTCTAGTAGCATTCCTGATGCGTCACAGCGCCCCGCCTCCGTCCAGGCACCATAAAAGCGGGTGATGCAACGTAACGGCCAGAAGCGCAACTTTACGCACCGGCAGGAAGAGGAACAGAAGCAGAGGGAAGCGACTCAAAGAGGAGCTTTTATAAGAGGAGCGTTTTTTAACTCCGCATCCAGATCAACTATCCAGTCACTCAAAGCTTTAACAGGTAGGTTGGACATGATTACGGGGATGAGGTATGTTGGGGAACACGGTGTTTTTCAGTGAGGTGTTGTGGTTTTGTTGTCACGGTTAGTGTAGCGGAGAGGTCCCGGTGCGTACTTCTCCGCTCCGCACGTCCCGGGACACTTTGCTAAAACTTCTAAACATGTTTCCATCTGACGGATTAAATTTAAAGAGAAAAGGGTTGGGATGTGTTATTGTAAAGATGTTACTATTTAATGAAGCTATAACACTTGCACGAGATTTTACTGGTCATCAGGTGTGATTTAGATCTCTTCAGCATTATAATAACTCAACAACAATATATAAACTTGCAAAGCCCATTAATAACATTTCTCTAAATAACGGCAAAATGTTTGTGATATATTGTGAGTAAGTGAAGATTTTGAGTTTTAGTCAAATGGAAAACAGTTGTATTAGTAACAAACACTTGGAAATAAAATGACATGAATAATCATTAAGTAGGCTAACAAACGTTTTGGAAATATTAAAGGGAGGATAACATATTAAATATATTCACTTCCTGATTCTATGTATCACATAACTTTTCATGCCTGTATATGAATGTGTTTGTTTTGGTTTTGCTCTCACAGAGCTGATATAAACATGTTAAACATCTTATCAAGCTATCAGTCATAATTCTCCATGAGTCACCCCTCTGTTTAGATAACAAACATCCACACCTATGAATTATTCTCTATAATTTGGTATGGCAGATTTCCAAAAGGTAAATATTTGTTCAAGTTCAGGTGATATAAAGAATCATGTTTGCCTCTGTGACCATAAATTATTCTTCCTCCTTTGCTATGTTGACTTAGATAACACGCAGTCTTGACACTTTAACACACAGCTCATCCTACAAATTCAGTTTTTATATTGTTGTGCAGTAAGATCTGTACTATTATTACTCAGCAAATCCCCTAATATCTCCCCTTTCCATAGTATCTAAATAACTTCTCTGTGGACCATATCGTGCTTGTTTAAACTAACCTTTTTGGGTTTTATTGTATTTTAATACTTTGTTAGCACTTTAATATCTTTAGGCATTAATAGTGTCGTAAATTGTATTATTTGTGGCTGTAGTCTACCTGCAAACTGACCCCTCTACAAATCCTGGTAACTTTAAATGACATGGCAATAATCAGTTGACTCTTGTGTTTCCAGAATGATGCTGCAGCACTCGGGTCCCTCGCTGGCTGACATCAGCTGCTCCGCCTTGGTCCCCTGCCTCTCCCCGCCTGGGACGCTCACCCTGGACGACTTCACCAATTTCACACCCATTGTGAAAGAGGAGCTGCGGCTGGCCATCCAGACCAAGCGGCTGTCCAACGGGCTCAGTGCTGACATAAGCTCCGACGGCGCCAGCTCCAGCTCGGACCGAGCCTCAGAGTACCTTGCCTGTGGATCAGGAGTCAAAAGAGAGGTGAGGCAGCAGTAGTCATCTGTGTTTTCCAAAAGAATAATATATATATATATATGTGTGTGTGTGTGTAGAGAGAGAGGTGAAATATTGACTATTGAAATATTGATTGTTTATATTTCTCTCCGGTTTTCAGGTGACACCTCAGGAGCACGACAGGCGAAAGAGGCGGAGAGAGAGGAACAAAATTGCTGCTGCCAAGTGCCGCAACAAGAAGAAGGAGAAGACAGAGTGTCTGCAGAAGGTAGTGTTTAACTTCTGTCAGTTTTAGAAAGGATATCTGAGCTTGAATGTTTTTGAATCATGTTTTTTCATTGAAACTCCCAGTTTTGTTTGCAAGTTTTGTTTTTGTGTCAAGACTCAGCTCGTACAAATCTTTTCAATGTAAAATCAGCAAACTAAATTTTAACCAAAGCACAATGAAGCTTGCCTAACAAACATCCAAAGTAACATAAAAAGTACAACATTAACAGTTGATTTCTGCTTCTCCCTCTCTCTCTTCCATAGGAATCAGAGAAACTGGAGAGTGTCAACGCGGACCTGAAGGCTCAGATCGAGGAGCTGAAGCAGCAGAAGCAGCAGCTGGTCTACATGCTCAACCTGCACCGGCCGACCTGCATCGTCCGAGCCCAAAACGGACAAACGCCCGAGGACGAGAGGAACCTCTTCATCCAACACATCAAGGAGAGCACCTTACAACTCCACAACCTCACCTCCTCCACCACCACCACCTCCTCCTCTTCCTCCTTGTCCACATCCATCTCCACAGTGGCACCTGTAGATGGTGGATTTCTTTCCCTTGATCACATTCATTGTTCCAGTCACCTATGAACGACCAGGTGTTTTTTGCCACTTAAGACTTGTAATGCTTCCACCCGCTGCCATCGATGTAGCACAGAGAGGCAGGTGGAGCCGCCACATAGACTTATGACCTGAGAATGACAGCGGCGTATAATAAACGCCACCTTTGGATGACTCTCATTCACTGTCCACAAAAGCTGCTATTTGCGGCATAAAGTGTCCTCACCACCTCCCACTCCCTGAAACCGCAGCTGCTGATTGGACAGGAAGTGACATGCCATGGACAGCACCTTGACAAACATTAGAAACAGTCAGGGCCAAGGACAAATGCTAAAGCACTAAAAAACTAAACAAAAACATCAATTGCTTTTTTTTTTTTTTTGAATAGATGAGAGTCTGATTTAATGTCTGATTTTTGTACCAAAGCGTGATTTCAAGGTGATCAAAGGCACATAATTTAACTGTTCACCCACAAAGAAAGTAGACGCAGATTGATCGTGTGAGTGTGTACAGGCATTTGACTGTGTTTGCGCTGCAAGTCACTGACTTTAAAAAAAAACAAAAAAACGTCTGTGCTTAGTGTATGAAAAATAGTATATTTATTAAGTAACTACTGTATGACATGTTATTGCTGTATCAACCCTGTCTGTTTGCCCTTTATCTAACGTGAACTACTAAATTTGCTGCTAATACTAACCACTCAGGACCTACAGCAGAAGTCAATTTCATGGTGTTTGTTTTTTAGTTTTTTTTCATTACCGTACTTCTCAAAAAGTATAAGTACAAGTCAGGTTGTTTGCTATCAGTCAAGGTAGCAGTGGCCATCACAAAAGGGAAATTGCAGGCAGGGTCTAAGTCTACACTTAATAAAAGAGCATAGTAAAAACTACAATGTAATCATATTTACAGATGACACCTTACCTTATTTAACAATTTTAAATTTGTAGCAAACAAAATTGTCTCCCCCAAAAAATGAATATTGTATATAAGTTCACAAGTACACTTTATTTATCACTGTGTCCCCTCTTAAGGTAAACAGAGCTAGTGTTGCTTTGTACATCCTCTGAGACGATGAAGCTACACAAGTACGAGTGTTATTTTTCAGACATGTTGTTTTCTACTTAAAATCTTGTATATTGTATTGAAAGCGCATTAACTCTGTGCTACTATATGTAAACACCGGATGCCTCCTTTGGTCTTGACAGAGCAAAACAAAAAAGATTGTTATTTTTAAAAATGTATTTTATGAAAAACATTTGGTTTGGAAGTTGTGTTCACTAGATATCACTAGCTAGGTATCGGAAGTGTTGCAGCAGCTTTTGGCTGGTCCTTTAACACGCCTGCCTCTGAAGTTATGCATGATGATGTGATATTATACTGTGTTGTGAACTTTATCGGTATCCAGGTTTCAGTTGACTGCCACATATTTCTCAATTCTTCCACTCCTCTTTGCTTTCTCTGATGTGTTGGTTTGGGTTTCTTAGAGTAAAATCAACCCTCAAGAGAAATGTGCTTTATTGCGCAAACAGAAACTAAGGGAGTGTAATGAACGAGAATTAAAAGGCTATCATCTTGTCAAATACTAATCATAGAATCAATCTGATGTCTCCATGAATAGCCATCAATCTGTGAGCAAGACACTTAAACCCTCTTCTTTCTCAATCATTACAATTCACCCTACAGCCAACACGTCAAAAGGGATACGCTGGTTATCAGTATTGGAATAATTGTCAGCAAGTCACAACCCTTCACCATGCCGACTGAACATTGAACATGTTAACATCACCTTATCTGCATAGTAGCGTCTAAGGTTATCTTAAAGGTTTGCCGCTATTGGAGAAAATTTTCAGTTAATGACAGAAGAGTTATCACTTATGTACGAACAGCTCATTACTGCATAGCGATTCCCAGAGAGGACTGAAATTTAATATTTTATGTTTGCATGGTAGAAGTTTCAGAGAAGAAGGTTTATATTGTTTATCATGTGTATTATGTAAGCAAGAAACTTTTGAGAGTTACACGGTTAAACGGATGCAGGCGTCTGCGTGTGTTCATAGTGTGTGTGTTGTTGTTGTGGTTGAAGTTGTCCATTGTCCTGTTGCTAGTTATAGCTAGATAGTTAATAGGCACTAAGTTCGATGGGTATGTATTCTATTGTGCCTGCTTCTACTGGAGCATCATTGCCTAAATTAATAAATTGTAGGCTGTGAGGTACAACTGCTACTACCAATGTGTACTTCCATCTTTGTGATCTGTCAAATTTTGTTTTTGATACTTTGGTAATTAAAAATATGTATTGCAAATTATCTCGTTGTGTTGTTTTAGGAAGTAGTAGTAACACTTTGCTTTTAAAAATGACCCTTCCCATTTGATTCATGTGGAAAATAGTAGTCAATGCACAAAATACTACTCTGTTGATATATAATAATGTTTAGTGCTGTCAAACTAGAGGCCTAAAACTGCATAAAAAAAGGCCTGGACTACTGATTTCATGAAACAATTGTAAATTAAGACATCACAGTTTCTGCAATGAGATCACAGTACATAAACTACATGCTTTGAGTTTCAATGTGTGTACAAAAAAAAATTCATGCTAAATTAGTTTACAATACCACATTTCTATAAGTTATGTAGTCACCAGCTTATAGTTACACTTGTACAATCCAACACATTGAACCCTATCTTTGTGAAGCTTATGATTGATTAAGTTAAGTCTATAACACTGTCAGAAGGTAATTTGATTAAAATTGAAGGTTATTTCTGAGGATGTGTTGTCACATTTGAGTAAATCATACTTAAACATCTTACTAATGTTGTGACCACTTTCTATACAGCTACATCACACATTCTTCATCTAAAAACTATTAACAAAAAAAAATTAAGATAATAGGCTTAAATAATTTATTAGCACCCTGAGCAGCTGTTGACTTCTGTTTTCCTTATCATAACTACACGTACAAGTATATCACTCAGTTACATCAGCAACTACTCTGCTATTTCTAATTAAAAGATATAAGGAAAATATATGAATAGATGTAAAATACATTGGAAAAACATTGTTTGTTCAAGCATACATTCCCAGATAAACACAGGGAAGCAGCTGTCAGAGGATCCCTTTAGGCACTCCATGCTTTTCCCATAAGTAGAAAACTTCATCAACAAGTTCACCTACAAACTTCCTACATGTACTCAGAGCAGCTGTTGGGGCTGAAGAGAGGGACAAGAGTGGACATGTCAGGTGTTCAGAGAGGCAGGGTGTGAGGAGTGTCTCCTGTTCCAGCTTATAGGATACGACTTGTAATCTGTGAAGAGATAAGATCTCAAGCACTGTTCAAATAACAACAAACCCATCCATCCATTTTAATATCACCAGTGCATCTACGAAAATGCGCAACAAACACACTCTGGATGAACATAAATGATTATATAAATATATGATTTACAGCTAATCAGCAAGTACATAACCAGCTTATTGGCCTGCAGCAGTAAACCCCACCCTACTGGCTCACCACAAAGACATTAAAACAAATACTGAGAATTACGTTGATCCAGGTTTGACAGTTTCTGCTTGAAAGTTGACATCTCATGTGGTTTGACCCCACCTGTCTGGTGTGGCAATGAAAACAAACACTAAAATATGTCACCACCCCTGGATAGCATTGAGGTTCTCCATCTTAAATCCTTTAAGATATTGAGGCTTAAAAGTAATTTTAAAAGCATGGGTAAAAGAAGAGAAAAAAGTTAAATGAGCTCCGTCAAAATAGGAGATTTTCACAAAACTATTACTTGTATAAGATCCACATCGACCAAGCTAAAGAGCACTGTGGGGAAGTGGGTGGTATTCTGTTTGCATAAGGGAAATGTCTGCTTTAGTATTTGATACACAGGTATGTTAATTATAACTTATAACATGTACAGTGCCCAAAAGTGACATTTGTCGCAGGGATATTGCATTACATTGTATTCTTTTGAAAACGTTTGTGGTTTGGGCTAAAACTAACCATTAAGAAAACAAGGCTATTTACTCAAATCGAACTACACTGAATGTTTTATTTAGAAGGGTCAGTTGATTCATATTGTTTAACTTACTCATTTACTAGAATCACCATTGTCAAGCAGGGTTGATTGAGGCAGATCTGGTGCAGTTTTTAATCACAGTAATTTAATATAAAAATGAAGGTACAAAGGCTTACGGGAGGATGAGGCAAGCAAAGGTCAAAACCTGAGAAGGCAATTGGGAAAACAGATCAAACAAGAAGCAGGCAAGAAAAGCTCAAACGTAGAAATGACTCACACAGCGAGTTTAAATAACTTCAACAATGAGTTGCAGGTGAGGAGTGGAAGGAGTAGGCCGGGGCACGTTCAGTCTGAAAACGATTTCGGCAGTTTTTCTATGGTTTGGTGTTTGTGTCAGACACCAGCATATTAAAACGGCAGTGCAGTGCGCACTTGCGTACACTACATGGTGTTCAAGGCACCACTGTTTCTGTTTTAAATAAACGTTTATTCTATGTTTTGTTGGGACTGAACGCAGCCCTGGTAACTGCAGGACTAATGAGAGAAGCGGGAATAGGTGTGTAGATGGGCAGGGCAGTTAGGTGATGTCATATTTTCATGGCCCTTTGTTATGTCATAGAAATACTATCTTTGTATCCTTTTTGTAGGGAACATTTTCACTTGTTTAAGCATGACAAACACATACAAACAAATAACACTAATGAAACTATAGTTATATATAGTTTTATCTAATAACATGTATGATAGCACAGGGGTGACTAATGATATTAATGATAGCATAGGTGTAATAATAAACAATTCAAATGTATAGATAAATGTGCCTTTTTTATATCTTATTTTTTCTTGCAAAGGTTTGACTTAATATTGGCTCAACTTACTCTTCTCTGCTCTGTGAAAGAAGAATATGAAAAAGTAGCAAATATTTTCTGGTTATAGTTTGCTTTCAGAGGTGAGCCAAGGTGCAGTTGTCTTTTCTGCAGACTTTAATTACATGGTTAGATGGGAATGCCGGGAGCAGAAACATTGGCGTAATGAACAAAATCTGACATGAAGGTGTTTGTAATGTAAATGAGACTTGTGTTTTTTTGTTTTTATTATGAGAAATCCTGTTGAAACACAACTCCTCTTTTTTTTTCTGGTATCTTTATTCCAAGAATAAGAGGTTTCATCAATGCATTGCTTCAAGGTATGCAGACATGCGTAGTGTTGTTCACAGCTGGGGTAGGCAATCTGTATCAGAAACTTTGCTATATTTGTTGAAATTTGTCTAACTTTTTGGTTCGAACGAACGTCTACCTATACCTGCCTACCTGTGCGCACTCTGCCTGTTAAAAAACAAATGAAAATGAATTGAGGTTTGTTTGCACGATAAGAAAACATGCAATGCAACGTAAATTTCTGAGAAACAAATGTACATTGTCCAAGATTTTGTGTTTCCCTTTAAATAAACCATTCAACCATAAATTAGTGTGGAAAATGTCTCCAGAATGCTGGAAATTAAGTGTTAAATGGTCAAAATCGTCTGGAGGGGGACCCCAGAGAATATTAATTTTAATATTTTCTTGTCTTGTTCTCGGGACCCCAATATTGTGCATTGTCACGTCTGGTGAGCTAAATGTATCACTGGACCCCTAATCTGAACCCTTAAATGTCCCCACCACTTTTCAGCACAAAGTAAAGCCCTTGGGTGGAAGTTTTCAGATGGATACTTTCCAAATCTTGCTGTCTTCTTGCTAATTTCTCCAACGTTACCTACTCTATCTATAAGTCTCAAAAACAGCCCTGGGAGTCTTCATCATGGCAGATCTCATGTGGGCTGTAGACATATTTCACCAGGTGAAGAAGGCCCAGCAGAAACTATGCCTCCTTGGAAAGGTAAACAGTACCACCTCCTACAGGTGCTGCTGGTGAACTTGTACCGTGTCACCATTTTGTGCAATGTCACATTGCACAAATAAAAAAGAAAGATTTTTTGATATGCTGCTATGGTGATGTAGTTTTCTGACTCATTCTTCAAAATCTTACCATTGTCATTCCTATTAAATTAATTGCCCTCATGTTAAACAAACAATTATAATTAAGTTCTATTACAGAACTTTTACGAAAGTTTACAAAAACTGTGTTTCGCTTTGTGAAGAAGTTGGTTCTGACTTTCTGCAGAAGCAGAAGTAAGAAGTTTCAACACAAAGAAGAGTACACTACAGTTTATCCTCGGATCAGCTCGGGGTCATTAATGAGGTCATTGGAAGTTGAGCTGTTGTTCCAGGAAGTGATCCCAGTTTTTACCACTAACTTTGATCACAGTAGTTATACACCAGGATGTTTCTAGCTGTTTTGTCTGTGTTTTGCTGGTTGCGGTCAAATGGTTGGTCATCCTCCAACGTAAGATATCGGTCAATATGGGGTCAAAGTACACACACAGACATCCAGGGGAGGGAGGAGAGGGGAAGACGCTTTGTCATTCTCTCAATTGAGGGAAAAACTGATGCAACTCAGTCACAAGTAGAGGCAAGGTGACTGATGCAACTACTGTGTCATAATCTTTGAACAGCAACATCCTGTGGGCTAAGGTCAAAGGTCATAGCTAAACACACAAGCACATAGATTTGGAAGTATTACCATTTCATCAGATTGATCGCAGTCACCTAAATCGGCAGTTTAATGTCAAGTCTTTGTATATACACAAGGGTTTGACACAATTGCTTACTCATTTTCCACTGAATAAAATAAATAACACTAGAAGAAAGAAATTGGTGAACCATAATCATGATGTATTTTCCATATACAACTATATAAACAACTATTTTATTGTGATATTCATCACTTCATTTTGTTTTGGTGGGTTATGCAGGGCAATAGGGATTGGAACCAAACACAGACAAAACAGGCAGACTGGTGCAGTTCATTGATTTATTGTACATCAGTGTACGAGTCAGGTTCAGGTTGCTCAAAAACAAAAGTAAGATGCACATGTGAATTAAGATGAAATTGCAGAGCGTGAGTGGGAATGAGCTGATTACGAGTCTGCAGGGCTGAGAGAGTGGACACAGGTGAGTAGGGAAGGCCAGGAGTGAGGTTACTTGAACAGGAAAAAAAGTCAGAGGCTATCAGGTGGACACGTAGAGCACAGCAAAGAATGTGCCTGAGGAACCGGGAATGTGACTGGAGGGAGATACAGAGGCAGATTGTGAAACATTTGGCACTTTTCATATCAAAGTGACAACAGCCTTTAAAGAGACAAGGAAGTAAAACAGACAATAAATAAGAAGGAAGCAATTGACATTTAAACGAACAAAGGCTATGAAATTGAAAATCAAAACAATTAGACAGAGTGAAAGCGAGAAATAACAAAGAAGTACAAAATAGGAGCAACAAAAACACAGGCGTGACAAGGAAGTAGACTTATCATGTATTATCATTACAGGGTTTTCAAAGAGTTTTTCTAGGTTAACTGCGAAGTAAAGGGACTCTCGTGGGGAAAACCGATCACAGCTAGAACTTTTGTCTCATACCGTTGAACTGTGGATGAAAGAGCAGATGTGTTTTACAGTTTCAAAGAGATGCATAATTTGTGAGCGTGACTCAGTTATTCAATCAAATAATTTAATTAATATGGTCAGAAATCAGTTGACGTGCAAAAGTGACTTGCAGAAAAACTCCTCATGAGCCACTGATCCAAACCACAACATGATGCAACAAGGCTTGCAAGCTGTTGTTTGCTTCTGTGGTAAAGCTGTAATTAAAACTGCTGCTGTTGCTTCACATTTTTTGTTTTGATGGAACAACAGGAAATATATACAGCATAGGTACCGGTGCTAAGATTGTATAATCACATTAAGATGGCAGTGGATCAGTTGTGTGTATTACAGAAAGAAATGGTAAAAGAAGCAACAAACAAGACGTCCACAGTTGGAATCTGGCTGGGGAGCTTTAGTGTCCTCTCTCCTCTCTCTCGTCATTTCCTTTCACCCATCTTCTTTCTAAAATCAAAATAAAGGCAGAAATGTCCCTAAAGAGCAAGTCGCAACAGTCACACTGAGTAGTAGGGTGACAGGGCAGGTGCTAACTGCAGAAAACCTCCATGTCATTACAGTAAGCATCTCTTACTGGGAGTTCTCAGGGTTGGGTTTGTTACTGATGCTATGCTACATTTTGGGCTCGTAACAAGGTTGTTCATGTGACAAATACTGTCACCCCAAAGGAAATGCATTCCTGACATTCTCCCCACGTTTTTTTTAGATTTTGAGGCAAAACAAACAACTTTTTTTTAAAAGCAGGATGTCAAACTCAACATATTTGTGCTTTGGGGTTGAGAAGCAATGTCTTTAGCCGTCGATTTTAAGCTGAGGTGTTTGTTTGGAGCACACTGAGTATGTGGATGGACAGCAGATAAGTGGACTGCCACCATTGAAGTTTACAGGTTTTCAAAACTCAAAAGAAAGGACTAAAGGTGGGGTGTCACCTTAAACTTAATCTCTTATAAATCAGTCCAGCTGTTTAAAAACAAGATGATGCACAGTAAACACCTGCCTACATGCTGATGTTACAGTTAAACCTCGGTAACCCTGAAAACAATATTGCTGGACTTTACAAATGACTGAAAGTCTAAAGAACTCAACTCTTTTGGGTAGTTTCTAAATACAGTAGACTGTTTATGTTAACTGATATGAAGGGAATCCAATCCAATGATGTTTCGACAACCAGGGAAGGAGTCAAAGAAAATGGAATATTTCAATAAATGTGTGGGCAACTGCCCCATGTACAATGAGATTTTCAAAGAAGTTTACTTCTAACAATTTCCAAGGAAGGTGATTTCACATGAATAATGGGTGTGGTGGGAAACTCTAAGCGTCCAGATACTAAGAAAAGTAGACCAGAGGGGGAAACATGCCACTCAAAGTTCTCGATTTCTCAGTTTTTCTGTGTTATAGAGACTTTGTTTCCTGCATTCTGGTGTCATTTAAAGGTTCAGTGTGTAAGACAAAGGGGAGTCCACTATGTTGAACCACCCCATGTTACACACTTGTAACAGGAGGGTGAGGTGAACATTATTCACTAAACTGCAACAGCATTTTTATGTTAAATACTAATATTCACCAGTTTTCGTTAATTCGTATATTCTTCACCCCTGCCATTTCAAAAGATCACAGATAAAATGCTACTTACTTTTAAAGGGGACCTATTATGCTTGTTCGTATTTTCTGGCATTTCTATAATGTTAGAGTTGTTACACAGATGCTGAAATGAGGGCCTACATGAAGGGAAAGATAGAAAATTATTTTTTTGAACTTTGAACTGAATCATGCAAAGCTGCCATAGACGAGTCACAGAACTACAATATAGGACTGGAAATGCAGCATAACAGGTCTCCTTTAAAACTTTCCATTAGAAATTGGAATTCTTCTATCGAGGATGTCTGAAATTAGTATTACTTTCTCTTAGGATTTTCTATTTCTCCCTCTGTCTCTCACTCACTGAGAAAGACGAGGCGTGAGCAGCTCTCCTTACACACGCCTTAACATTAGATTGCCAGAAGCAGTGTGTGATATCAAAAAGGAAAAAAGGGTGTGAGAATTTATCATAAATCATGGGAAATACTGGAGAATTGTGGCCCCAGGAAACCGGGAATGAAAGGTCTGGGAAACACTTGTTGGAGGATGATGAAATATATTGCATTATTACATTTAGATCATAAAAATGTGTGTTTCATTTCAAAATGAATATGTTGTGAAGTGGCAGGCTAATTCTTTTCAGCTCGTCTACAGTTGTGAAGGCTTTGGAGTTTGACAACCAGTGTGCTAAAATCAAAAATTTTGATTTGGTCCAAACCACAAATATTCTTGAAACCATTAAGATACTACAGGTGTTTGAAACATGATATTATATCATGTTTCAAAGTCTCTCACTCTCTTCGTCTCATGAGCACATAAAGTTGTTTATTGTTATCTTTGACTGTGTGCTTGCACTTTGCTGTTGTATGTGCTCTTGTGTGCTGGGTTTTGTGTGTGCTGTCAATTGTAGTATATTTTGGCACCCTGGCTAAACACCAGCGACCGTTACATTATTAAGAAGGTGTGGTAGATCAAAAACTCCTTGTTCAGATCACAACAAGGTTGTTACATGATTAGGGGGTAATAATAATAATAATTAATTATTAAATGTTTATGATATATGGTCAGCAGCAGACAGAAACTAAACTAAATAAAAATAAGATAAGACCTTTATTGATCTCCCGTAAGGAAAATTCAGGTTGACAAAACAGAGTAATGTAAAAGAACAAAATACAATAGGAGTGGAATCAGTAACATTCTACGAAGATGTGTAAATATTTACACACTATATACAATCAATATATGATAACAATTACTTACAATCAGATAAAGTCAAAAATATATTCAAGAATAAAGGCGTAACGCACCATATGCAATTACACAGCCGCTGCTTTTTCTTCCATTGTCTCTACATCACCAATATAAAAACATCACTGAGTGTTGCCACGATTAGTTGTGTTTGCGTTATGGAAAACTGGAAGATGTTCAACCCCGGAGGGTCATGGTCATAATCCCATACTGGCTTCCGCTTGTACTGGCAAATTGGTTTGTTTGAATGAGCGATAAAATTATGAATCATTTTGCAGACAGAGATTGTCTATGTTTTTATTCCATGCAAATGTGCACGTCGTCCATGTGTAAATTTAAAACTCACCCCTCAATTTTCAGGTCTCATATTATTTGTCCACCATAAACTGGCATCTCTGGATTTGATTGTGTGATTAGTTTTATGTTTTTCTTTCTACATAATTTATAATAGCAGATTTCATAGCTCAACGCATCATAAGAGCATCATTTATAAAAATAATTACTTTCTGTTACATTCAGTAAGGGACTTTTCTTTAAACCTTTAATACACTTCCTGATGTTATTCCTGATTTTCCTTTCAGTTGTACATGGTGATACTCTCTGGGCCACACCAGACAATAAAATGAGTGCTGGAAAAACAAACAGATCAGAAGCAATTGTAAGAATTTAGCGAGAAGTCCACTGGCCCATTACAAAGTTTTCCATGCTGCGCAAAAACTCACACTGCCCATAACTCTTAAATGGAACTGCTCTTAACAATAAACTATTGAACAACTAAGTACAGTGATGAAACAAACTGGCACAGCTGTGTTTATGCTTCCAGAGAAGTTACACAAGAATTTACTTCACAGTTCAGCAGAAGTGTATGTATATGTATGTGTGTCTCTGTTTGCTGCGTTGCATTCAGTTTGGCTCCTAATGATCGTGTTCATGGGAGAGTTTCAATAAAAATACAAGTTGTTCCTCTCTTGCAACAGACTTGAGGGCAAAATTGCCCACAAGTCTGTTGCAAGAGAGGAACAACTTCAGCATTTCTCCTCTAGATTTTTAGGTCTGACAGTGTGAAGAAGGCTTAGAAACATCACTTAGACATTTATGTTGGGAACTACAATGAGGGGGACTCAGTGTTACCAGATCTTGGCCACGGCCAATTCTGTTCTAACCACCTGAAGCAACATGCCTTCTCTCCACCCACTGAGCTCTGTCTGAACGCAGCCTAAAAAGTAAATGATGTTATCTCATGCCCTCATTCTCTGACGTTTTTACTTTTACAATTTAATTTTCTAACTGAGAAATTACCAAGAACTGAATCAAGATTTCACCAGAAGTCAAGTGTGAATATTTATGTGTGTGTAGTGCTAAGGATAAATGCTGCACATGGCAGTCCAGGTTGTATGTATGAGTTTTGGCATTTTCATAAGTGTGTGGTGTTGAATGGCAGGTGTGTATTTGTGAATATATGTGTGTGTACATGTATTTCTGCACATGTTTGGGTCATGTTTTGTTTATGTACAGCAGAAGGATACATGTGTCTGTGCAGGCTTTCTATCACATTCCTCAGAACTGCTCTGTGGCGGGTTGCTTCCTGCCCCAGTAGTAGGTAGGTAGGTTTATTGTCACAATATAACAAGTTACAGAGTGAAGTTGAGTTTTGTAACTCCCTTCTGCTACATAGCAGACAATATATATATATATATATATATATATATATATATATATATATATATATATATATATATATATATATATATATATATATATAACAATCACATATAGAACATATCACAGTTTTGTATTCTCCACATGTCTGTACAAATAATGTGGCTAAATTGTCTTCAGTGTATCTATGTTTTATTTATATGTGTTTTTATGTCTTTTGAGCCTTATACATTAATAAAGAATCAATTATGAAAAATGGCAAACAGAAATAAATTACCATCACTGGAGCAGTGCTGAGGATGAATTAGAGTTTAAAAGTCTGATAGCTTAGGGGAAAAAGCTGCTCTGCAGTCTGGTGGTGCAGCAGCAGAAACTTCTATATCTCTTCCCAGAAGGCATCAGGGTGAACAGGCTGTGGCTGGGTGGGTACTGTCCTTTAGTATCCTTCGGGCTCTGCGCAGGCACCTCACCGATATCAAGTCAGGATGCTTTCTATTGCTCCTCTGTAAAACCTGCCAAGAACTATATAGTATTTCCTGGCTTGCTAGGCGACCAGTGTTGTTGTGAGCGTGGTGATTTTGGAGCTTATTTAGAAACTGATCTGAGCTCAGTTCCACAGCGACTGCACTGCCAGTTTCCTCCAGAAGTCTGGGCGGTTGAACAAGCAAAACCGAGTACTATTTCCAAACGCTCTGCGTTTGTTTAATTCTGCTTGGAGAACCATGTGGGTGGAGTTTGACACTTCACCTGTGATGTAAAGCCCCACCCATCAGCTGCTCACCCATATGTGATTGATGAACATCTCAGTGTAAATACCAGATGATCTTTGAAAAACAAAGAAAGCCCTCTAACAAAACTTACTGATGGTCCAAGATATTTCCAGAATTTTAAAAAGCTCTTGGTTTCCCAATTTGTAACTCCTAATCCAGGGAGTCTGGAATTACATAATGTATTGCTTGTTTGGTATAACACAAGATGAACAATGTTTTACATATGAAAATACAAAATAAAGTAACTTTAATACAGCCACATTTAACTGATTTGTATAACTGATTCATTTTGTACAGTTTAGTTTAGCTTTTGTTTCTGTGTTATGCCACATGAGAAGACACTGCTATTTTCAAAACATGTACAAGTTGAGAAAGTAAATACAGTATGTCATCTACGCAACTTGGGAAAGGGAAAAATGGACGGAATATTTATTAATCCAAATGTTTATTAGAGACACAACATTTCATCTCAAATAAACATTGTGACTCTGACAAACTCAGTGCTGACACTTTTACGAGTATTTTAACCTTTTCTTTCTCGTGATTACATTTTTCCTGCATACCAGGTGCACATTAAGTAACAGGTGACGTCATTCAGAAGGTTAGAAGTCTTCTGGATTCTGGAAAGACCTTCAGAACAGCAGTTCGGTTTGTTTGAGAGCTTTCTGGGGTTTTCAAACCTTGCCAGGTACAATATATATCTTTTTAGAGACAGTGCCTTTATTAGACAGCTTACCATGTAGGTAGAGACATGAAATACAGTATGGGAGAGAGTACGACGTGCATCAAGGGTCTCTGGCTGGAACCGAGCCAGGAATGTTTATCTTTCTGAGAAACGTCTGATTGGCTTTGTGACTTGAAAGTGATGTTAATACATGAGAGGCACAAAGTCGGGTAACAACATACAGCTGCTAACAGCTAACAGCCTCCACTCTGCTGGTTTCAGTCTTTTCACCAGATGTTGAACTTGCTGCAGGGCTTTGCCTCTGATGTTGAGTGATCAGGTTTGGCTCACAGCCGGTGTTCCAGTTCATTCCAAAGGTGCTGGATGAAGATGAGGTCAGGGCTCTGAGTAGGCAAGTCCAGTTCATCCACAGCACTAAACTGTGTTACTCAGCAACAAAGCACAATTAGCTTTATATTGTTATAATTAAGAATCTCTTTGTGTGCTGTTTTTTTCTTTTGCTGTTTCCCCAAAATATTTATTTAAAAGTATGCACTAATTTGGACAAGAAGTGATTTTCTGCATCACATGTAGCACTTGTCCAGCAGCGGTGAAATGGTTCAGTTCCACTTCGCCACAGTTGGTTTGCGTCAGCATCTTTTGCATACAGATCAACTTTTCATTCACTTTAACATGGATAAGGAAGGAAAAATTTAAAGAGAAACCCTGTGGCAATTACGTTTGATGCGACTGCGGTCAAATAAGGGAACTGTTACATTCAGTGAGTGTCCTCCAACGTAACCAAACCACAAGTTTCTATTCTGATGCAGGTGAACAGCCTATAGATCCACTCTGACGTGTCTGTGGCTGGAAATGACCTCAAAATCTTCAGTAAAATGATGTAATATTCCAGAAGACCTTTTTCTTGCAACATAATCAATGATGTTGGCGGACAAATCCCAGGACACTGTTTTATTTTTTTTGAAGTTATACATCACTTACCACAATGCTGACTTACTCACTTTGGTTTTTGTAGAAAGACTTTATGCAATATGCTATGATACATGTTTTACATATATGATTCTTGGCATTGGAGTACTTTTTTCCCCTTTCTCTTATCCACCAAAATACCAAAGCAAATCCTTTGTACGTGAAAACATACTTGGCAAAAAAACAGAGTCTGACTTTGACAGCAATTACTTCCATAAGTGGTGTAGATTCAGAGAAAACCTCTTATTAGTGATGGATTTTCTACTTAACCAGCAATAATATTAATAAGATTATGCTCCAAATGAAAAGTGCAACAAGATTCTGTTACGAATTGGCAATATAAGAATAATTTTTATTATATTTAATTAAAAAAGGTCTGCATTTCATTAACATCTCAAAGACAGTGACCAGGTCATCTTACAAATGTATGCTGAGCGGCAAACAGTTCAAATTCACAAACATTTATTTTGGATTTTAAAAGAACTTCCACAGTTTTCATACAGATATATACATATGTTAGGCTGAATCTCATGGAAATGTGTATAAATGTTTTTTGGGGTTGTTTTTGACACAGTTAAATAGTTTTTGAAACTTCAAACCAACCTAAGTGAAGATTTACAAGCTTAGTAAAGGCTGATGGGTTTCTCGTTTATGATAAATCATCTAGTCTACCGGATGTTTTACAATCTGGAAACGCAAATGTTCTTAATGGCTTATGAATGATTTATTATAAATAAATACATTATTTATTAACAATAATATACTCACAATTTGTAGACCCTTTACAAAGGAAGTAAGCAAATACCTCCGGCACGCAAAAGTCTCCTCTTTGTTGATATTGCTCTTCAGTCATAACACTGCAGTTTTTCTTATGGAAATCTACATATCAAATTTATGAATAATGAACAACACATTTCTATATATCACTTTACAGTCACACCTACATAAACTTGTTTTCTGTAGTGATTCTGTTGTACTTTTTCCACAAGGGAAGAATGAAAATGTGTAATGGGTGGAAACCACTTATATGTTCCAGTATGCGTAAGAATCATTTTTTTTCTTGTAAACAATTGGTACTTAATTCCCTCAACTAGTTTACTTATTCGTTGTGAGTAGCATAGGTGTCGTTTACACTGGGGACGCTTTTTGAAATGGATGATTTTGTCCCCATCACTTTTTGAAAGCATTTGTTAAATAGCTTGCAACAAGAACAAACCTCGAGAAAGGTTTATTTGCACAATAGGAAAACGTGTAATGCAATTTAAACATATAAAGATGATAACATCACACAAATTGATTGACTTTGGTTTTATTTTAATGTATGTATTTGGTTCTTTTTTACATTTTTGACTAGAATGAAAGTCATGCACTCATAGCCTACAGCACAGAAAAACTTAATAGAATAACAGGACTAGTAGATGGAGAATAACATTCAACAGTTTGAACTTAATGTTTGACTCTTTTAACCTCCTAATCCTCGTGTATGAGTAATGCCATGAGCTGCTGCATGAAAGGTTTAACCACCAGATGACACTCTTCCCTGTGACAGCACCTCACACCAGTTGAATCACCACTTTGTCTCTGATTGTGGTGAACAGCGCACTCTAGTGGTTCACTGGTGCGTTACACTATGGCTATGGCTTCAGACAACAAGTTACTTTGATCACTGATCAGAAACAGATATCGCTCGCTTCAGACGGACCGGGCTGCCATGACGTCAGGCTGCAGGCTGCACGAGGTGGAGGAAGCAAAGGAGCAGTGCATGACGGGACAGAAGGGCTCATGGGTCCTGAGAGCCTCGGTCAGCAGACGCTGCTCCTCAGACAGAGAATCCACCTGCAGACAAAAAAACAAGCAGAGATTTACTTATTTGTTGTAATCGTTGTCTATACTTGATTGTCTTTGCCTCTTTCCTATGTTTTTAACTGCTGTTTTAATGCTTGTTCATAGATAAAGTAGAGATTTGTTGTGTATCCTTACAGATGAAGTGCAGGCTACACTATTGAAGCAGAGAGTGGCGACTGCAGAAGAACACACAGCAAGAACATGGCGACGTAATCTAATTATAGCACAAAGAAATAACATCCATGATGAATGCTTTTAGTACAGCGCATATTATAGATACCTCTCTCCTCAGCTTTCTGTTCCTCTGCTCCAAAAGCTCACAGGCCTGGAAGAGAGGAGAGGAGAAAGAAAGGGAGAAGAGACGAAGAGAACATGAAGAGGTGGAAATGATGAGTGAATGTACGTTTTAGAGAGGTGAATTTTATATTTAGTGCAGATATACTTGTGACATATACACTTGGGGACATGTGGACAGCGAAAACACTTGCATAGTTTCTTCTGTGTCTCTGCAGAGGTTCTTAGTTTGAGAGAATAATCCCATATCCGGGTTATCTCGCATTGTGGTTGAGGTGTAGCTCGACCAATACAATACAACCCCATTCTCTGAACCAAATGCTCAGTGGCCTAAACCCATTTGTCGAATCAGTCACTCTTTTGGCAAAACTCTAAACACATTCTCACTCATTAAAACTTATTTTGCACTGTGATGCACTTGTCTTGCAAAATGGTAAATAAATACGGCAAAAGTTAAACAAAACTACAACACAGTCATCTTTTACACACAACAACTCATAATTCTGCTCACTTGTTTCTAACGATGTGATCAAACCAATAGGGGGGGG
Organism: Micropterus dolomieu; assembly: GCF_021292245.1. NCBI lineage: Eukaryota > Metazoa > Chordata > Actinopteri > Centrarchiformes > Centrarchidae > Micropterus > Micropterus dolomieu. The sequence goes on along the minus strand of NC_060159.1, from coordinate 24,862,648 downwards.
GGAGTCCCAGGCTTGTGTAGTGGCAATGTCACCCTTTGACCAGGCTATAAGTAAGGGACAGGTTCTCTACTGTCATTCAACCTTGGGGCCATGTAACACTGAACATCTTCTTACTTTTCTGGGTGGTCTTTGGTATATTGTGTTTGAGCGTGAGCAGAAGGATCATCAGCCGGCAGTGCATCCCGTCTATGGGACAATGTCAGCTTTCACTGTGCTTTCACTAAGCAAGCGGTTCAACATCAACCACCAACCAGTGATTTATAAATATTCACCTTCAGCTCTTACTTCAATCCGATAAAGGATTTTTTTATCTGCCAGGTGGTGGAAGGACTATGACCGAAATTCATTTACTACGAAAATCTCTTACGGGCAATGGAATTGGCCTGTGGTGAGATAGGTGTGGAGTGTTGTTACAGTAAGGCTGCATCCAGCAGAGAGAGACCAGAGGGTTTTCCTCCTTTGCTTGGCAAGGGACAAGGTTGCATGTGATGTGGACGAAGTCTTCTGGCCAGATCAAGCACGTGATTGACTTTGATTTTGTAATGTGCTGTGCATTACAGTTTTTATTTATTTATTTTTTTTTACAATTGCTTACACACTAAAATATTATATAACACATTGTCAGTGAAACCTTACACTCAGGGAGTAAAACTACAGCCCAGATCTGCACAACTATAAGCACATTCTCAGCCTCACACCTTTTGCAAAACACTAGACACAGTGATTTGCAAAATACTAAACACACGCAGGCTACATCAGGCACAAAAATCTAACACAAAGTCTCGTCTTTGCGATGTCAAGACATTGCCGTCTAAAATGCCACACCTGTGAACCAATTGATCAAACATTGCCATCAGGACAATTAGGTGCACAACTCTAAACTCACCAATGTGAGTTTACCTGTCATCAACAAAAATGGAAGGTAATGTTCCAGTAAGAGGAAGAGGGAGGATGAGAGGGGGGTGCACGTGGAGGAAGAGGGAGACCTAGAGAACAAGGACAAAGAAGAAGAGGACCAAATCTATCAAATGATATAAGAGCAAAATTGATTTACCTTGTTGTAAACCACGAGTTGACATTCAGAGAGTTCAGCCCAACCTGCGCAGATATACTGTTGCAACAGTAATACGGACACAGATGAGCCAACTCTACAAAGTGCCATTTGAACCAAATTCGGAGAGTAAAACATAGAGCTATTCTCAATGTGCCGGACCATCTGCTCTGGCCCAAAACTGGTTTCATCAGCATCAACAATAAATACTCCAATACCTCCCACTATACTCTCCCCTTCCTTAACCCTATTGAGGAGGTTTTTTTCGGCATGGCAGTGGAAGGTTCATGACCTCCAGCCTTTTATCAGAAGGCCCCTCATTCAAGCCAAGGAGGATGCCAGCAACCAAATAGATGCAGTATCTGTGCAAGCGTGGATTCGCCATTCAAGACGATACTTCCCTCGCTGTCTTGCAAGAGAGGACATAGCCTGCGATGCGGACAAAGATATAATTGTACTTGCTTTCTTGTTCATGCTTTCCACAAATGGTTTTGCTGAAAATAAATCATATCAGTATGCAGTACTGTGTGTGCTGTGTTTAGTCAATATATCCAATACTCTCTGAAAAGTCAGATCCAGACTATTTCATTTAAAAAGTAGGAATTTTAAGTGTGTTTTAGATTGAGCATAGCAGTGTTTAACTGGTTCAAACAGAATTAGATCACTTGAACTGTGTCTGTGCTACACTGTGACAAAATCGGGTTTTTATAAATTCTTGTATATTTTTGAATGAAGTGTTTCATTTCGCAAACTATCTGAGTTGTTCTGCTACTTGTGTGAATAGTTGTGTGAATTGTGTGTAGTGTTTTGACAAAATGAGCCCTGCTTTCAAAATCGTGCTTAAGCATAAAAAAAAAACGAGTTTTCTTTGTTCTATGGGCTTACTGTACTGTATTTATATGAAAGTGCTGAATATACAGATAATCAATACTGTATTACTTGGTTGTGATTACTATACTTTTTTTTTTAAATAGGTTCTATGTGGTTCCTTTATGCAAAAAAACATTTTCTGTAACTACATGCCCTGGATGCTGTGTTCTCAATTTATTGATGTAGTGTCTAAAGAATGCTCTGTAGAGTTTTTCATATTGACTGGCTGTGTTATGTTTTGAAAGCATTGTTTGATTTTGCACATAGATTACTTGGTTTTGAGTGGATTGTTTGATTTTGCCAGAAGAGTCAGGGGTTTTGTGAATGTGGTTTAAAGATTAGGTTTTGTGTTAAAAGTTTTGAGAAAACGGATGGTTTCAAGAAACATCTTAGCAATTGTGAAAAACTGTAAAATATTTCCTTTGACAAACCACAATTTATGACAATACATTACTGAACAAGTAGTAGTATTTTTAACCTAAACCTAATTCTGACCTTAACCCTAATAAACAGTCTTTGTCTGGCAGTGAGGAACAGAAAAAGGTCTGCAATTAGTCCTTACAAAGGTGGAAGTACACGAGCATGCTCACGCACACACCTCATGCAGAAGGTCCGCTCTCTGTGTTTGCCTCTTCCGGCTCTTCTGGGCTGCAACTCTGTTCTTCTCTCTCCTCTTCAGCCTCCTGCCTCCATCCTCTGAACCCTTAGACAACAGATAAATTCAGTCTTCTATCCATCCACTCGGCAAGTCACACGTCTGTAGTTTAACCTTAGACCAATATATTTTAAAACATGTTTTGTATGCTTTATTGCAACCAGATATCATTTTCATTTGGCAGCAATGCATTCACATTAAATCTGCGCAGACACACACAACACTTTGTCAACATACTCCTCTTTGTCAGACACAAACCCTACTTGATTATGAGCCCTAGCGTTACTAAAAAAGATCACCAGAAGATGTTGCTTTAAACCTCTCATCTCTTGATATCTGACCTCCCTCTGCGACAGGGAGCAGGCTGCATTAGGAGCAAGCATTTCCCTGATGATAACACATTAAAGTTGTAATAAGAGCATGTTAGTGCGATCTTACCTCACATCCTTCACAGAGGTGGTTATTCGTGCTGTTGTTCTGATGATGGCAGGAAGAATCACAGTCTGACATCACAGATTTTTTAAAGCGTGCATTAAAGAGAGAAAAACAGGAGACACTTGTCTCCGTCAGAAAATAAAGCGTTGTTTGTGAACTGGGCACAGTCCACTGAAAACAAACCAGACAGAAAACAGGCTGCGGTTTCACTTCAGCTTTCTTTTCACTTTTCAATTTCACTGCTGTTTTAGAAGAAGCAGGGAGGGCAATTCACATAAGTCACATGACTGAGGGGCCACAGTTGACCAGAACATTTATGGTTTCGGTCATCAACACATTGATGCACATCGTTTAACTGGGCGACATATTCCTTCATTACACTGATCACAGGGCACTTTAGTTTATTCTGACTGAATACAAAATACACCATCCTGCTGCTGTAGTTATTCAGCACTAACTGTGTATTAATCCATGGCTAAAAATAGTCCCCAACAAATGCACTACTTCCTCCTGTTTGAGGAACATTTTGAGTAGGTACAAATGGGCTTGGGGCGGAGACATGCAGACAGGTCAGACATTGTTGAGAGATGGACTAATGGAATTTGTTGACACAAACGAAATTATAGACTGCCAGACTTATTCTTTAAAAAAACAACAACTTTAATGTACCAGTAAATTTAGAACCAGTTTTTAAAGTAACCATACAGAAACATAAACCAACAGGATATCTTTAAATATTTAAAAAGACATTTAAGCTGTCATAAAGTACAAATAAAGTCTGGAATTTTTTTTTTTTAATAAAATATGAGCTGGATAAGAACAGGATTCAATTGTCTTTTTTATGACTTCATCTGATTCAGTTTGGCTCTAAAGATTATTACTTAATTCAGATGGCGTTTTCAATTGCGAAACTCTCTGCGATTTCAAGGGCAAATTACATTCACATTAACTGTGACACACTGGTGTGTGCAATAAGAAAAATCCTCTGCCCAGTGGTGTAATTCAGTCGGCTGCTGGTGAATGCAATATGAAGAGAATCAAAAAGAAAGAAGGAGGTTGCTGCACACCACAGAAAAAAACCACGCAAATGGAAGCTCAAGCAACCAGTTTTGTGTCCGCTCGTCAGTTGGAGAACCTATCTCAGACGTAACACTGTTCCTGTCCCACATATCACTGAAACATCTGTTCACCGTAGTGGATTATTTCTTTCAGCAGAAACTCTGTCTTCTCTCTTGTGATTTGGAATGTATAGGGAATCATATTAATGTCATAGTATTGAAAGAAAAACTCTTTCCCTATGTTGAAAATTAATAAACCTCAAGAGTCATTTCATATGCAACCACTGGGTTATATTCTTTTAAAGAGCTGAGAAACAAAACTGTGCAGAAAAAAAAACACATTAGTCCATAATATCACACCATCTTAATTATTCTGGTGGTATTGGCTGGAGGAGGGCTCATTCTGGCGTGTCCTCTCCAACAGGTTTCTTCTTAGGCGACACATAGCAGTCTGTGGCTGCTGCTTCCTCTACGGCTCTCTTGATCGGCTGCCTGCTCCTCGTAGCTCCAGTCACAGGAGGCAAGGGAGCGTCTGATTGGCCGTTAACACCAAACACTTCTCTGTGGATCTCCAGAGTGGCGTGACTCGGCTTCATGTTGAGGACCTCACAGAGGCCTTCAGCTTGTTTCTGCAGAGTGTTGATTGACTACAGAAGAAAAAAACAAAAAAACAAAACCTGTGTCGGTAAAGCATATATAAATCCATCTATATAATGTATATTTGCAGTAGCCAACGCAGGACTGGTGCGTTAAAGTGTGCGTTACCTTTATGACCTGGATGGCCTGTTTCACCATCCCAGGAGCTGCTGCTGACAAATCGTTCATGATGCTCTCTGGTGAAACACACACAGAAGAACAGAATCGTGACACTTCGATATGTGCGTCATACCCTGAACACAGAACCACCGCACAACACAAAAATCAGTGGTTCTATGTTCAAAAATCACGTGACTTATGACGTCCAAAGCAGCAACTGCTTCATTTCCTGAATGAATCACCTGATTGGTTTGCAGTCCAATCAGGTGTTTCATTGGCACCCCATCCCACACAATTACCCCTTGCCATTGTTACAAAAGTACACCCAACCTATGCCATATTTTCGCAGTACTCTCTGCTTAATTACACAACACACAATCATCAATTATAATTTTTTGGTTATATTATTTAAAGGAGACCTATTATACTGCATTTCCAGTCCTATATTGTAGTTCTGTGACTCCTCTGTGGCAGTTTTGCATGATTCAAAGTAAAAAAAATAAAAAAAGGAATTTTCTATCTTATAATGGCTCTTCATGCAGGCCCTCATTTCAGCCTCTATCTACAACAAGCTGCAGATGTTCCTGTCTCTTTAAGCCCCCCCCCCTCCAAAGCCCACTGTCTTCTCTGACAGACAGACATCATACCGAGATTTTAGTAGAAAAAAACAGTTTAAAACAGAACATTCAGAACACGGGGATATCTGAGGTTTTGGCTAACAGGGATTTCTTTTAAAGACTTTCACATTATTATTTGAAGCTTTTGTCATGTTTAACATGAACATCTGACATTGTAAAATTATAGAAATGCCAGAAAATATGAAATAGCATAATAGGTCCCCTTTAAATACAACATTTAATGTGTGTGCAGCAAAGAATTTCCAAAGATACTTTAAATCCAAGGGCGATCAAAGCAAAGATTCTTCACAGCTGAAGGTCTCTTCTACAAAAGTAAACTAATTTCTCCAACACTGCTCATTGAGGTGCGTGCGTGCGTGCATGTAGTATATATGTAAATATAAGCCTCCTGTCCACCAACTAGCCTGCCTAATTTGACTTCAGCCTTGCCACAAGAGGCCACTGTAACTGAAGCCTTGAGTAATGAACCCATTTTCGAAACAAATGGCTCAAGTTGTACAGTGCTTAAAAAAAGACAACGGACCATAAACAATATGCACATGCACTCGCACAAAAGGTGAAGTATTACACATACACAAACTCCCAATGACACCTTTAACTCTGCAGATAAACCACATTATGATGTATCCACAGACAGGGGCTACATTTTTATCCACAACCTTGGCTCCATAGTCTACTGACACTGACAAGGTGAACTTATTGATGCATGCACAATATTTTCTGTGTAAACTATTTTATATATAATAGTGACAATAGTTAGATAACGTTAACAGATCAAAGACATCACTGCTAGAACATTTAACTCTCAAATATGTTTGTCCTCGAGTATCTTTTCTGAACACCAGAGAACAATGAAATTAAAAATGTGTGTGTATAAATGATTAGAGGTAACAACCTTGATCGGGATCTTTAACCACCTCTTGAGGTTTGACTGCAAGCTCGTACAGCCCCTGAAAAACAAACCGCAGATGTCAGAAAAGTGGACACATCAGCTCTGGGTTTCCTTTCAGTGATAATTAAGCCTGTATTGATCAAATACATATAGGTTTTTGTCACTCAGCATTGTGTAATTCATATTATTTTATTTTCCGTTTTATCTAAATATTAACTCACAATGTGTGTAAACTTGATCAGTCATTTGTCTCAACATCAACCTGTGAAATTATGTTGTGGTAAAGGGCAGTTTTCCTCCCACTCAGCTGTGTGAAACAGAGACCACCCACACACTTTACTGCACATTATCAGACATAAACACAGACAAAGATACTGTGACACCCACCATGAGTTTACGTTCAGCTTTGAGGGACTGAACCACGTGAGGCAGGATCTTTCTTGGGTAAGTACTACGCCTCCTGGTGGTACCAACAATGGTGTCATCCAGCTGGCTTTCCAGATCAACAGCCTCATCCTCTGCTGAGTGTGTAAGTGGTGGAAGGACGAGAAACCTAAGCTTTATTTTACACAACATGAATTTATGACAACATTTTTTGCTGGTTACGGATTTAAGTGGCACCTTCAACGTCAGGAGCCGCCTCCCAAGACTGTCCGTTCACCAACACGTTGTCCTGAACAGCCGCCTCAAAGTTCTGTGCACATACAAACAGAGTTCAGTTCACATCGAACAAGGTGTCCATAATACAGCTGCATTGTTTCTCGGCCTTCAACTAAGCATTATTGTTTTTTTAATTGATGCAAATTGTGATCATTTTCTCCACTCAATATTTTATTTTGAGATATTCCGGTTAACATCACTATCAGACAAAGAAAAACAGCACATTCACACAACTAAAAGGTTGGAATTAAAGAACATTTGGCGGTTTTGTTAAATACAAACAACCTGCTCAATTAATTGATTATCAAAATAGTTACACATTGGCAAAGTTGTTTAACTGACACTAATACATTAGTGTGACATTTGTCAGATATGCGACCCAGTAAATATCGACAGCCATCTTTTATCTACTCCCCAAGCCTTGGATGCACCATTATCTATCTGTACAGTGCAAAAACATCATTCAGGAATTCTGCTGAATCAAGAAATCATAAAAAATTGCTGTTAATATAATAATTTTTATTAATTTATTTTATGTAAAAGCTGCGGTATTTTAACTGGAGTCTGGATCTGTGGTTGCAAATCGCCTGGTGCCCCCATCTCTCTCTCTCTCTCTCTAAAATTATATTAAGGCTTGTCTAAATATGTGGGTCTTGAGCTGCTTTTTTAAAAGGTGTCAACAGATCTAAAGTCCAAAGGGAGATAGCTACAATTTAGGAGCCACAAACCATGATCAGAGGACCTTAGAGACATGCTGGTAATAAAGAGCTACAGTAGATCTCTAATGTAAACATGCCTACAGAAACATGATAAGTTAATTAGCAGTCTTCCTAACATGCATTGTTTGAGGGTTAAAACTCTATAAATACCCTCTTTTTAGTAGTTTAAAGAAAACGTGCATGAAGGAGAGTAAATTTCTTCAACAGGAGCAGCTGCAGGTATAAGTGACTCTGAGAAACACAGGAAATGGAAATGGGAAGCTAGTTTGTCTGTTATGTTTGTCAGCATGACTGAACGGTTGTTGATAAAAATTAATCTTACAATTATTGAACTTCTTTTCTCAAGATCAGTGAACTTCACTCATTTGGTTTTACATTTTCAAAACTCAAACTTTGAAGTAATTATATCAACTAAACTTAAAACTGTTCACAATGTAGGAACTCAGTTTCTTACAGCTATTTTAACTGTTGTTTGTAATGTGAGTGTTTAGTGTTGATTAGGCAAGCCATTATACTAGCTGTGTGAGTTTAGTGTGCTGCTTGATTAACTGTAAAACAACTGTTGTACTACCAGTTATGTATTCTACTTTCATGCTTGTGGAACGCATCATGTTTTCTATCTTAATACTTCTTATTGTGTTTTGTGGTGAGAGGTTGTTTCTTCCAGGTATTACAGAGGGACAATGTAACTCATTTGATACCTTTAATAATCCAGTTTTCTTGTCTTCACATATAAAATGCCAGCTTCTAGTATAACCTCTTAACCTCAATACGACATGCGATCAGGAAACCAAACAGGAACATAACGATAAAACTAAATCTCTTATTAGGTAGATTTTAACTGATGCGTTTTTACCTAAACAAATCAACTGGTTTGCCGGAAATTCAAAGTAGAGACTGTTGTCAAATAAAGTGCTGCATCTATCACTTTTAAGCCGAAATCATCTATTGATCCTAATAAATGTTTTAATTGCCTTTAATTGTGTTTTTGCTGGCGTGTGTGTATGTTGACAGCAACGTAAACATTAAATACAAGATTTTTCGCATTGGGTTCGGTGTGGGATTCTCTTTGTCGCACAGAGAAACGACAGAACTTTGCGCAGTTGTCGTAACGTAAAGAAAGTCTTGCTAAAACAACACTCGTCGGTCTGCTGCTACTCGAATAGTTTGATAACAGTTAATAAGATGACAACAAGATGCGAACAATCAGACCCACCGCCAGCAGCTCCTGCAGTAAAACTTGCTTCGTCTCCTCTGCAACTTCCGGCTGTCCGTCGAGAGCTGTCTTCAAAATATCTTTGTATTTATTTATTTGCATGATTAATTCTTTCTTCGACGTTACTTGGACTCTGTATTCCTGATTTGTTTCATCGCTGGGTAAGGGTTCACTCTCTACACGCTCCATCTTTACCGCCAACTGTGTTTATAATTTTTTGACGCAAACCGGAATTTAAATGTGAAGCTTCCTGGTCCGACTGCCAATGTTAGCCCCGGAACAACTCCGGCATCGTGTTCCGCTTAGCTGTGTTAGCCAAGCACCGGAAGATTGCTAAAAATTGCTAAATGGTGCAGCTTTAAAAATAGTTTGCGCTTATTTTTTTAATTTTTAATGGAGCATGGCTTCGTTGACTGTCACTGTCATATAGCAGCCCGTGAGTTTGAAGAGGTAGGCAGTAAGTAACGTAACTAAACAATATAAAAACGTTGCGTTCTGTATTTCACCCTTTTTATCAGTAACGTTAACTATTAAAGTTACACTAGTTTTAACTTAGTCTACTTGGAAGTTAAACTGTGTAAATCACAAATAGTCCTTTTTTTTAAATTATAAAATCTGTATCTGTAAATTAACTTAAGGTTACACTCAATGCTATCATTTACAGTCTAATTGCAGTTGTTAGTTATCCCGTTTTTCCAGTTTTTGATTATTTCACTTGTGTCTTATCAGTTTACATACAAACATATAAATAAACGGTATTTTTTTATTTGTAGGATCTGAGGGATGTGATCCAGAGGACCACAGAGGTGAGTAATCAGAATATGTACAACACAATGGCAGTTCATCACAAAGAAACACACTTCTATTCAGTAACTTTATGAAAGCAGTCTGAAAGGAACAGATAATGTTAAAGGGAATTCAAGTTTGCTGCTGGCTAAACCTTATGATTTACAGACTCTATAGTATAACTGAGCAATATGGCTGAAACCCACACAGTTGTAAATATTTACCCATCACCCATAACATTATGACCACCAAAACAGCCATGGCCCGTTGAGGCATGGACTCCACTGTGAATGCACTGTATGTTTTGACACCTTTCTATCAGAACCAGCATCAATTTTTTCAGCAGTTTGACCTACAGTAGCTTGTCTGTTTGGATCGGGCCGCGTGGGCCAGCTTTCGCTCCCCACATGCATCAGTGAGCCTTGGCCATCCATGGCCCTGTCTCCGGTTCACTGGCTTTCCATCCTTCTAATAGGTGCTGATCACTGCAGACCGGTTTGGAGATGCTCTGACCCAGTCGTCTAGCCATCACAATTTGGCCCTTGTCAAAGTCAGTCACATTGTTACACGTGTTTCCTACTTCTATCATATGAACTATGAGGACACAGGGTTCATTTGTTCCATAATATATCCCACCGACTGACAGCTGCCTTGGCACTGAGATAATCACCTTCCCCTGTCAGTGGTCATGATGTTATGGCTGATTGGTGTTTGTTATTGTTACTCAAATAGATTGTTTAATAATGATGTATGTGGTAAGACTGATCTTATTGATGTCTGAAGGAAAAGAGCTGTGTGTGTGTGTGTGTGTGTGTGTGTGTGTGTGTGTGTGTGTGTGTGTGTGTGTGTGTGTGTGTAGGCTGGGGTAAAGACTCTGGTTGCAGTTACAGAAGAAGTCGGAGAGTTTGCCAGAGTTCTGCAGCTGCAGGAGCGGTCTGTATGTCCTCTATGTTATATAGTCACTCCTAGAACATACTGTATTAAAGCAGGAAGGACTGATTTAGTAAATAAAAGAAAAAAAAAACGATTTTGATAATATAGAGGGGAAGTTTTGAAATGATAATGAAATAAAATCAGGGGGAAGAAATTCGAATTACAGATTTGTGCAAATTCAAATAAATTACCACAATAAATGATTCAAATAATTAATTCATCAAAAATTAATAAAAAAATATGTGTTTAAGGTAAATTTCAAAAACAGATATTCATGTATAATGCACACATTTTCTGTGTGATCCACCGACCCCATATACATAAACATATTATTTTGTATTTTTGTAGTCTGTTATATGTTTTGCAGATCAACGCCAGGGTAACAGTAACTTTCAGATCTTGTGTAAATATACGTGCTCACTGAAGTCAAAGTTACACATTGTAAAGAATAAAACTGTTTACATTGTCCCATACATCTGCTCTCAGCTGGATAGCATTGTGTTTATTGTTCAGGATGTTCCTGTCAAATTCTTTTCTCACAGTTATCCAGATGTTGTTGCTCCGTGTTTTGGTATCCATCCGCTGCAGGGCGACGGGGGCCCCGAGCAGCGCAGCGTGAAACCTCAGGTAGCAAAACATTCTGCACCTCATCCATTGTTTTACTTGACAGATTCGGAGAAAATGTGCAGTGTGTAGTGTAACTCATCTATGAGACAGAGCGAGGGAGGGTATGTTTCTGAGGCCTAGATGAAGGTGTGTTTATTTCTTCTAGAAAGTGGTATTGAAAGTACAAAAATGTATACAACATTTCTTATACAGTAACTTAGGTACAACAATAGAAAGCTTTGTTGTAATAATGTCTTTTATCTTGCTGATAGGTCATTTCCAATAAAGACAAAGTTCCTCACAAGTAAAAGGATGTACGTTCTTTTTAAAGAGTAATTTTAGTATTTTTAAAACTGTATCCTATTTTTATATATTTTTGGGTTGAAATGACAAAAAAAAAAGTTTAGGAATCGGTGCAGTAGATGGCTTCAGCCGGCAATGACACAGGTTATAGACACTGTTGGAAATCTAATGCCTAATCTAAAGTGGTAAAATCAGAAAGTCGATCAGCTTGTTTGAAGTTAACATTAAAGAAATGTGCAAATCTGACCCTCTCCAGACCCTCTGTGATGAACTTTCTACATACCTGACTGTCATATGTTGATGGTTAAATAACTACTGTGGGGTTACAGTGGCGGTGTTTAAATTAAACTAAATCTATCTTGCAGCTCTTAATGGAGATGTATTTTCCTCAGGACCTGGATGCCGCCTTGCCACAGTTCTACAAACACAGAGAACGCCTCATCGCTATAGGAGAGGTAGACTACTCGCATACATACTCACACAAGTTTGTACTATATACCAGTTGGACCAACACTGACATAAGACATTACCTAGCCGCTTACCCTGACCTTAACTAACTTTAGTCCATCTGCCTCCATATGCCACTCTTTAACTAATCCTTTTTCAAACCTCTACCAACCTATTTCAAATTAGTATCTGCTTTACTTTCTACAAGACAATTTCAAACTAAACAGGAAACAAGCTGAAACACACAGACCCAAAAAAACAGACCCTCAGACCAAAACCGTGACATTAGGGTTCATACCATGGACATAATTTTTATGCATGGTTTTAAATATTGACTGCATTTGTTCTGAGCAGCTGCATGTTACTGACCACAAAAGTGTTTTGTTCAACCTGTGTTTTAATTTAGATTATGTGCCCAATAAACATGTAAATTGTTTTCAAATTGCTTCTCAGCTGAGAAGTTTTCGGCAGCTTTTGACTCGAGCGCGCTCGTCCCAAATGACACCATTTGTTGTTTCCGGCGTAAATGTCATAAAAGCTTCACAATTTATTACAAAGTCCTTTTTAACGGAGTTTAGCAACACAGTTAAGGATGTGAGGGCTTCTTACTTTGCCAACCTAATTTCTTCCGGTTTATGTTTTATTGTTGTTTCTTTACTATTTCCATTGTCTTCTAATATTTTTCTCCTGTAAAGCACTTTGTGACCTTGCTCTGTGAAAGGTACAATATTCACTTTACTTACATACTTACTAATCTTTCTTATTAGGAAAAGTTAATGAACACAGTCACAGTCATGCGCTTACACAATCACACACCTCTCTAATGCTGTAGATCCCCGTGTTGGGGAATGTGTGTGTTTGTCCGAGCAGATTTCAGGCACCAGGGTCTAAGTTAACAATCCCACACTCCTGTTTCCATAACTGTTATCAGGTTGCAAGCACGGCGAGGTCCACCCCCTGCTCCGCACATTGGAAGTGACACATTTTAATTAATGTATGACTCTATAACCACTTTTTTTCACATGCATTTTACCTGCAAATGTTCTGACAAGTTCTCTTTCCTCCTAAACTGAGCAGTAGACTTGAGACTTGGACTTCAGTCAAACGTCTATCATAAAATGACGACTTCAGACTTGACAGATTGTAAAGACCTTTGAGGCAAATTTGTGATTTTGGGCTACATAATAAAACTGACTTCACTTAAGTGGAACTTAACTTCTGAAACGTGACACCAAAAGACTTGATTTGACACAAGGCTAGAAAGTAAAAACATTAAAGTCTGAAGTTCTGACCTTTAAAAAAAAAAAAAAAAAAGATCCAACAAAATCAAAAATAAAGACAGCACTAGCCGTTGGATAGCTTACCATGCCTTTTTAATTGTTATTGGAAGGGCCTGGTCTTAGTTTTATACAAATACACATTTTTAAAGCGAAATTTTCACATTTTAATGATCAAAAAGTTGCGTACACTAGCCTCACACTAGATAGCTTCAGCTGGCAGCCATGAACAACCTGCCTCTCAAGAGATTTCAGAGTGAGAAGAATCCTTGAGAGAGACTTCTTAGTCAAAGGGTGTCACCAGGAGTTTCTCGTAGGGATGCTTTCCATTATGTTGTCAGACACCTGGTATCACAGTCTGAGCCTGTTGGTGGTAAAGAGAAGCACTTTTTGTGGATGTGATTTTGACAGGCGTAATTGCCCCGAAGGAAAACATTGCAGCCATTGCAGCCGGTTTGCCACCAAAATATGTGAACATAAGGCCCAGGTTTATAAATACCCAAATGGTCCTTTAAAGACTTGCATTTGATTTGCAATTAACAAAACATGTTTCAGCTTTTAAAAAAGACAAAACATATTCTTGAACTTTATCTTCCACAATCTAAGATAATTGAGTTTCTTCTTCTGTACTGGAACATTTGAACACCTTGTCGGTTTAATAAAGGTAAAACTTTACAAGAATTTTACAAGAAAATGACAACTACAGTAGGGCTCCTATGATACTCTAACAATGTGAGATATGATGAGTAATAGCGTTGTCTACTTTTGTTTCCAGATTGGTTTAGACTTCACACCGTGGTGTGCTCCCACTCAGCAGGACCGAGATGACCAGATGAATGTCTTCATTAAACAGCTCAACATCGCCAAGGAGCTGGACCTACCTGTGTGAGCACAACAGAAGAGAATAATATACAGTTGAACCATAGCTGGATATTAAATCCTTCAAGACAATATACCACATGAGACTAGAATACAAACTATTTCAGTCCACTTAAATGTAGTGATTATGTTCATTGTAATATTCTTTTGATACATCAGTGCTTCTTATTAATTTTTTAACCTGAGCCCTTTTCAGTGGCTGCTTTGTGTGTGTGTGAAATGCAATAGGTTTATTTTAGCACAATAGTTAATAAGAATAAATGGCAGCAGCACCTGAAGTCATCATCACATTCAGCACACAGAGGAGGTTCAGTTTCTAAAAAAGATAGCTGTAGCCACGTAAACACCATACACATGAAAAGTCCCACAGTGCAGTCTCTACAGGCTCTACAGGCTCAGTCATCAAGTTGGATACAGCCTGCAGTTGTACGTTTTCATTGATTGTCCTGCTGCTGAACCAAGAGCTTGGTTAGACTTTATTTGAATCTTGTTTACATAGAAGCGCGTGATTAGAAAATGTGCTGCCACCACTCAGCAAACATGGTCATTTTCAAGCACTCATTGTCCACAAGGCATGCGTGAGTGACTGAGTGTCATGAGAGGCTGTAATGGAGACCAGGGGTTCCATTACCTGAAATAGTTAACTGAGTGTCTAGGTGGGGATTATTGATAAAGCCAGCAGCCATACACATTCTTGTTTTGGTTGTTTATTTGAGTTGTTAGATGTTTGGTGGCCTTCTTTGCTGCGAGTGGTTCCGGGGGGGGTTGGGGAGGCGCAGGGGGGTCTGACCATCCTGCCTGTGTGAAAAGAAATCTCAATCAGTAATAGTTAAGGTTCACAACATAGTATTGAGTGATTGTACTCCATTCCAGTTAGTTATCAAATTAGTTTAAAAAGATAAAGCAAACAATGGTAGTACTTGCCTCTTCCTGGTTGTCTCCTCAGCAGGGGGCGGAGCCAAAAGAGTGCGGTAGGCCCAAGCACCTGCTTAAGAGCTGCAGGAGTAAACCTTGAAGCTGAGGCGGGGGCTGAGGACCTCAAGAATGCTGATTTATGTGATTATTTTGAGTGTATGTGATTGATTTGTTGATAGGTATTTATATAAATACAAATTTCTAAGTACTTTTACCCACTTAATTACCTGCAGGAGGGAGTGTATATAAGGTAGCTAGTTGCTTTCACTGTAAGTTTGTTGCTGGTTGGTGTCTCATCTTGTCTGTATGGAAGACAATAAATGCCACGTTTGTGCTTCGCATTTTACCTCCGTCGCATGTTTCTCACTGGAAAAAACTTAAAGCCACCACCGGGCCATCGGACAAAGGCATAGAGTGGAAAAACAAAATAATGATAACAGATTAAAGTAAAAATTATACTCCCCAAATTTCACAAATTACTTCTTAAAATCTACCCAATTTCTACTTTCAAATCTCACTGACTGCCGTGATGATGATGACACTTCGTACTTCCTGTTTTCTGCACAGAAACGTCCACTCACGATCAGCTGCTAAGGTCACAATAGCGACAATGAGAGAACACGGTGGGTGTCCCGCTCCATTCTGTCATGTACTTTTACATGGCTGCAAAACAGACATTTTGATGTCCTGATTTTTCTGATTTTTTCGTCAGGTGTCAGTCGAGCTCTGCTTCATAACTTTGCGGGGAAGCCATCGGTAGCTCTGGAAGGTGTGAAGGCTGGATACCTCTTCTCCTTTCCACCTGCTGTCTGCAGGAACCAAGAGGTTGGTATAATTTCACATCTTTCATGGTTATGATCATTTTGAAACGGATGTACACTTTATGTAACCAAAAATGACTGAAGTTAATATGTGTGAATGCACCCAAATGAGTGAATACATCATCATCAGAATGGTCTTTGATCCCATATGAGCGATCAGCTGTTGCATGTGTACAAAGTACAACTTTGTCTGCATTTTTGCTATATCCATAAAGCGTTAACTGAACTTTGACTCATCTGCAGTCATATAAAACATACAGTTGTATGTATAGTATACAAGTATAGTAGGATCTCACCGACACTATGCACTCTGGGTAAAAAAACACCCAATAGAATACATACTGTTTATTAACAGTACTGTAGGAGATGCTGTGTGAATGAATAGTGTGATTGAAAGTAATAGAAACGTTATAAGTTATAGTTTTAGTGACAGTGCTAGTTTTTTTACCAATAGGTTAGAGAGTGGAACAAAAATAGCTATTGTTAGAGAGGTATTACTCATAGTACTACTACTAGTAGAAGTTGTTGTATTTGTCGTGGCAGTAGAAATAGAGGTTTTGTAACAGTAGTGTTGTAGTTTAACCAGTTAACATCTTGGAAGTGCTTGTGTTGTGATAGTAGCAGTAGTATAAGTACACTTTATATGTACCTATGGTAGTAATAGCAATATTAGCGGTAGTAATATTAATTGCGGTAGCAGTACCACAAAATATTTTTCTTGAAATGTATAGTATAGTAAAAAGTATTGTGTTTTGATGAAGGAAGTTTGTGTTGTCACCACTGTATTACAATTGTGCTGTTGATTTCATTAACATGCTGTCACAAATAATTCACATAGCATTCATTTTTAATAGTGTATCTATTAAAAATATAGTCTCATGTTTAACAGTGGTAAATGACTCAAAAGCAAGGAGGGCAAAGCTCAAAGACACAATGTCTAAACAATATTCCACCATTCCTAAATTAAAGATGAGAAGAAAACAATGTCACCTGTAGTGGAAGATGGAGAGTGAGTCTGCTGTCCTGACTTGAGTTGCGTAAGTTACTTTAGTTGCATTATAATAAGGATAACAGAGTGTGTAACGTTAGTTTTAATACTGTCATACAGAGAGACAAACTGATCAAGCAGATCCCACTGGAACACATCTGTCTTGAAACTGACTCTCCTGCACTGGGGCTCAACAGGCATGTAAGTTTCAAATGATCAAAATTCATCATGTTTAGACACTGTAACACAGCAGCATCTCCTCTGCAAATGTTTTTATTTCATCTCTTCCTGTTCCCTTCTGTCTCCCAGGTGAGGAATGAGCCCAGTAACATTGTTGTGTCCTGCCGGTACATCGCTAACGTCAAAGGTCTGTCGCCACAAACTGTTCAGCTCGTCACCACACAAAATGCATACAGACTTTTCCCCAAGGCTAACAGGTGCTAACCATAGACTTTGTATAAAAAGGTGCTAACACTCACATATACACGTTTCTGAAGTGTAAGGTTTGGCCTGATGGCGGCACATGATGAAACTTAAAGTAGAGGATTTATGCTCTGTCGGGGTCGGCTTATCAGGTTTAGCTCCACACTTTCATTTCATCACTTTACCAGGCTCTGCTGCTCAGCTGTGTTCTGGGCTTCATACTAACCTTAGCCTGCTAACAAACATTTGTAGCACATGATGTTTCTAATGATATCATGTTAGCATGCTATATTAGCATTTAGATCGATGAACAGCTTGGGCTGACAGTTTTGTCATTAGTTTTTGAGGTGTCGCACATGTGGAACTTTTGACTTGCTAGTGGCTCCAAAAGAAACATCAAGAACTAAAGACTCATTAAGATTCATCTTGATCATCAGTGGTTGCCAAATGTCATTTTTTTATTATGACAGTAGTGGCTGAAATCTTTCAATCTGGAACAAAGTTAGACATTAAGTCAAATTTCACAGCAACATGCATACTAGTTAATTTTTAACTAAACAGGCGATAGGTGGAAAAAAAAATGCAAATCTTCAAGGCAAAGATCAAAACTTATAAGACCTTGAACTCAACTGTGATGACCAGCGAATGATAGATGGATGTTGTATTATGATGTATTCTGTTCTCTGTTTGTGGAAATAAAAAAACTGAAAGTTGTGTTCAGGTCCCAGGTGTATTTGTTGTATTAGGTTGTGCACAGTCTTGTCAGGCTGCAGCCGTCTACACCAAGTGTGATTTATCTGGAAGAGAAGAAAAGAGCCATTACAGACTAGTTGATTGTTTTGTTAATCTAGTATAATGACATAAACCATCAAGATAATCTGAAAACATTTCAATGTTTTGTATTCTAAGTGGTGCATTATTATCATCATTATTATGTTTTTTATTATATTTTTCTGCATTGAAACAAGTACTGAGAGCCAGGAATTGACAGCCACCTGAATGCAGAAACAGTGTTATTTTGAAGGTCATCCAGTAAATAATTTGTGTATTGCATAACTACTCTAACTTCAAACACATCTCTCTCATTAGTTTTCCTCTTATTAGCTTAGGCTAATTAAAAGAAATACAGTCTCCCCACTTCTAAAGGATCTAAACAAATATCTCAGCATGGCTTTGAGTTCCATCATGAATAGTGCATGAAATAATGATAAGCCTATAAAATGACAATCTATAAATGTGTGAAATATCTGGTTGGAGTCCCTGTGGGAATGCTGTATAGGACTATAGTTGATTTTGGGCAATACCTCCATCGAGGCCGTCAGAAGTGCCTATTAATTATGGAAAAATTGTAGAAATTGACAGAAAATGCGATAAACAACACACGTTGCAACTTCCCATGGAGACATGTTTACAAAATTATTTCAGTAAAATCTTCAAACAAGCCTTCTCACAGCTCTCTTCGAAGTGCCTTCTCTCTGCAAGCTTGGCGGGGGGCGGCCCCTCTCTGCAGGCCGCCCTGCGCTGCGGTCCGGCGGTCAGAGCGGTGACCAGGACCGGGCTGGTCCGCAGGTGACTCCGGTAATGTCTCCTCTGGGTCCTCTCCCAGGACTGCCGGGGGTTCATCTCCACCTGACACCATGTCTCCCTCCGCAGGTTCAGCTCCAGGAGAGCCCGCTCTTCAGGTTCGGACATTGTTTCTTTTTTTTAATCTTTATCAGGCTGTGTTTTGGGGGTATTTTCTTCTATCAACAATCATCCAAGTGTATTCAGTGTGTTTCTCCATGGCAACGGGAAACCTGATGAAGCCTCCTGTGTGCCAAAGATCTTTTATGTTTGAAGAGATGAGTTACTCTGTCGATAACTAACACACACATGGGTAGCATCTACAAAGTTTCTTGGTGTCTTTTCAAAAGTTGGACCTTTGAGAAACTTTTACCCGTGTGATATTGTGTGTGTGTGCGTGTGTGTGTGTGTGTGTGTGTGTCAGTCACTTGCAAAAGTGTCAGGATTCATCACACTTTCCACTGAGAGAAAAATCTTTCTCTCTTGATACCTGAAAATAGAGACGGAGTGAGAGCTCACTCTTCTCCTGTCCAACCATAGAAAGTCACATTTATTGTGGCCTCAGCAGAACAACACTGTAAAGATTATTCTGTTGCTACTTACTAAGTTGAAAGATTTATATCCGTTCATTGAAGCTTTTTGATGTCCTTCTTTGGACTTTTCATTCAGAATATTGGATTTGATATTAATATAACACTGAGGCAAGATCCAGAGCCATGGAGTCTGAAATGTTTACATGGCCAGGAGGCAGACACCATCACCACATTTTAGAGTAGGCTTACGACTTTTCTCTTTGATAAAGCCCTTAGTTAGGGCTGACTCAGTGGAGTCCTGAACCCATCATCTGCTACAGGCCTAGACTGCCTGGGGACTGAGCTCCTCTCTCCCTCCATTGGTATGCATTCTTAACCCACTAGTGAATATTACTACCTCGACATCTTCCCTCTCCTGTAGTTTTGTGCTTTCTCGTCCCTCTCCTCTCCTTAGCAGTTGGCCGCCCTCCCCTGGGTTTAGATTGTGCTCGAGGTTTCTACCTGATAAAAGGGAGTTTTTCATTGCCACTGTCACGCAAGTGTTTGCTCATGGTGGGGATTATTGGGTTTCTGTAAATAATATTACAAAGAGTAGGCCTACGGTCTAGACCTGCTCTTTATGAAAAGTACAGTGAGATAACTTGTTATGAATTGGCGCTATGAGTCGAACAGTTAGCCTACATCAAATAACATAACAGCTCCGATAACTACACACCTCAAAGACAAGGAAACAGCATGCAAGCTATATGGTTGCAGCAATTAAAGTGTCCATAGCAACAATAAACTTTGCATTGCAATAGTTTACTGGCTAGACCTGAAATAATCTTATAACTGACAAGCTAAAGATCATATAGGCCTATATTTACTGAACAAACAGTATTAAAATAAAAGACACATTTCTTGCTACAAATGTCTTCAAAGTGCATTTTAAATGTAGAATTTAAGTTAAAATATTGCAATTTATGCTGAGAATAAAATGTAATGTCCTTTATTTTGTTTTTTTTTTTCAGAAAAGAAACCTGCAGTCACGTGACGAGGACGCAGGCCAATTTGACCCACCAGCACCACCACCACCCGCCTCCCCTCTGCAAGCATCTCACAATCTTAGACTAGTTATTGTGAAATTAAAATGTTTTGTGCATTACACATTTTGATGTGAGACAGCACTTTTGCAGTGTGTTTGGTGCAACAAACTTGAAAATTGACCATGTTTAAGTCCACAAGGTCTATAATAATATATACATATGCTGTTTGTATATATATTAAATAAATATGAAACAGTGAAATCTGTGTATAATATTTGTGAATTGGCTGATGGGATCAGACTTGTACCTCTGCCTGCTGCAGTGGAGTCCCACTGGGACAAGATGGGGATTAGAACAGATAAGGGCATAAACATATGGACAGGCTAATTAGAGGATTTAGACCAAGCACATACATTACAGGTCTGAAAGGCACCTGACCAGGAGCACAGGGGTTTCTATTTCATTTGTTATTTTCATGGATTTGTTTCATTATTTTTTTGATTGTTTTTACATTTACATGTCAGCTTTTAGCTGATCATATCTTATATGGGTATGAGCTTAAACTAAGAGGAAACACATATTTAATGTATACTGGGACATTCTTTTTAGGCCTAAAATAGAAATAGGCCTAGATAGTGAATCTTTCATTAAATGGTCCATGAACATTTCAGTGAACATAAACGTGACTGAGTCAACACAGGGCAATTTAGTAATTAAACTTAATTATTATTAATATTTACCTCCTATAATAGGTCAGTGTTATGGGTGATAATAGGCCAACACGCTGAAAGTCTGCTGTAGCACACTGTTGCATCATGGGACCGTAGCTTCCTGGTGCTTCTTAGTCACCGTTTGCATAGTCTATCCATCCGGGCAGTAGGAGCCTACACCAGCTCTACTATTGGCTCATCGGCATCGGAAGGCTGTGTGTCAGCGTCGGCTTAACAAAAGATAGAGCGACCTATAGAGGCAACCAGGGAGAGAGAGAGAGAGAGACAAGCAAGCCGGGAGGACGGCAGCATGCTGGTTCAGAGAAGCCAGAGAAGAGAATCAAGATACAAGGGGGGATAGGATACAATAGCCTACGTTGTGCGTGTTAAAGTACGGTTGTAAAATGTGTCTCGTCTCAGTGCGGTTCATATTCTAGTCTTTTATGTTAAATGTCAAAGCATCTTTTCGTATTCGCATGTAACCGAATGAGGAAACCGCTCTTTTTTTGCGTTTCCTCCTTTCTTGACTCGCCCGTAGTTTTCATCTCTCGCACTCAAAGGAAAACAAAGTAGGCTATTAAACACGTATTATGGTCGCCGGTGAGCTCGTGCAGGAGCATCTGCGCGTGGATCCTGGCGCACCTGACGACATCACGGTGGTCAGGAAGAACTCCGACCCGGACGGTGCAGCGGTACGATGTGCGCAGTCCACATACGGAGCCGCGCCGACTTGCGGGTCTGGGCTGACAGAGACAGACCGGGCGCTGGAGCAGGAGAAGGAGGTGCCTCCGGATGAAAGAGAGGCGATGCTGCCGAACGGAGGAGGAGGAGAGGCGGAGGCGGAGGAGGAGGAAGGGAAGAAGCTGGAGACGAAACTGTATCTGCGCCGGTTCGCCGTGCTCGCGGTTTTCAGCCTGTACTCTTTGGTGAACGCCTTCCAGTGGATCCAGTACAGCATCATCACCAACGTGTTCACCCAGTACTACGGGGTGACTAACGACAAGGTGGACTGGCTCTCCATCGTCTACATGGTCGTCTACGTGCCGCTCATATTCCCGGCCACTTGGCTGCTGGACTGGAAAGGTCTGCGGCTCACGGCCCTGCTGGGCGCCGGCCTCAACTGCGTCGGCGCTTGGCTCAAGTGCGCCAGCGTGAGCCCCGAGCGGTTTGGCGTCACCGTCACCGCGCAGGTCATCTGCTCCGTGGCGCAGGTGTTCATCCTCGGCCTGCCGTCCCGCATCGCCTCGGTGTGGTTCGGACCGCGGGAGGTTTCTACTGCGTGCGCCACAGCCGTGCTCGGGAACCAGGTCAGTGTGTAGGCTACGATCATTGATAGGCTATATTTTATTATAGAAATATATAGCTGATAGAATATAATTAAATAAAATATAGGATTTATAGCTGCAATTAATGATATTGAGAAAACACTGACTGGAAAGAAGTAGCCCACAAATAGACACTGCAATAGATTATGATTAAGCAGAAAATAATGAATTAAAATATACTTTCAACACACTAGAATAGAACATGAGATATATATGATACATAATAATAGGAACACAATGGGTTTATCACCAAATGTATAATTTATAATAACAACATTTCTCTCTGTGTCTCTCTCACTAGTTGGGAGTAGCCATAGGCTTCCTGTTGCCTCCAGTTTTGGTTCCCAACACACCTGAGGACGTTAAACTGACTGGTCACAACATCAGCATCATGTTCTACGGTACCGCCGCTGTCTCCACATGCCTCTTCATCCTCACAGTTATAGGTAGGCCACACATCACACACACACATGCTGCCCAGCATCTTGGGAGTTTATGAAGGTAGCATAGGCCTATGTACATACTACACGCCATCTTTTCTCGTAGCTGATGATGATTGTGGTTCAGTTATCTCAAAGTTGTGAGGTGACCACAGTTGAACACGTGTGTGTTCTCACAAGGATGGAAATATTCCAGAAATCCTCCATAGTGGGTCGCTGCTCTTTACACCTTTAAGTGACCAGTTCAGGATTAGGATTTATAGTATAGGATTAAGATTAGAATAGGATTATATTTAGGTTTTGAAATGGCCTGAGTTAGAGTTTTATGCATGTTAACTATATATCGTGTATAGGAGAAGAAAAGGGTTGGGGTTAGTGGTGCTTAGAGAGGATTAAATAATACAGCATTCTCATTTTAGACCTAAACTCTGGCTTTAAACAGTCATGAAGCTGTATGTAAACATATACAGTTGAAACAGTGTCAAAGAATCAGATGTCAGAGTTTCAGGAGAAAATGATCAGTCCACACCCTAGGTACTGTGTCACACACTGATTATGTAACTTTGACCATAATAAAAGTAGGCATGATGTGTGTTGGACTACTCATTTCAAGCACATTTTGTGTCTTTTGAATATTTCACATTGTAGTTAAGTTAATAGCAGCAGTTTACTTACATTTAAAGGATAAGAATGAGAGGCTCCTAGTATCTTCAGGTGTATATAGGTCATATCTGATATAACCTAGCCCAGTGCTACTTTCGTCAGATGGAACTAAACAAAATATATTCTTCAACAACCTTTTTTTCCATGACTAAAGCGAGACGATGACGAGACGGCGACAATGTACTTAAAAACTGACTGTGACTATCTTGACATGCAATAGGCCTATTGTTGATGAAAAATTATGAGACTAAAATGTAATTCATAACATAGAAACGTTAATAAAATCTCTCTTTCTTTTTCTCAGTATAATGAGGAGAATTTTCACTTGACCAGTGTGTTCATTCAGGGTTATTTTTTTTCTTCCTGTGCTTTAAATGCTGGCCAACCGGGGCAATGGCCTGGTGCACGAGGAAAACGTTACTGTAGTTACTGTGGAGGATGCGAACTCTGGTGGTGAGCTGGTCATGCAAATGTAGTAGGCATTCAGTGATAACATATTGATTTAAAAAAAGTACAATAAATCAGGCAGAAATAAAAGGATTGAAACATTTCTATGGGTTCAGTGTTTGTTATTTTACATTTAAGCTTATTGGAGTTCCTCAAGGAACCCTGCTGGGCTTCTTGTGGGCTCCCACATTTCTGCAACCTAAAACCTCATTTTCTTAAATTGTGGTATTCACGTTTTTTGTTAGGGACGCACTGAAAAAAAATTCTTGGTCGAAGCCGAAACCGAATATAATGAAAAAAGTACATTCACCTTTTTACCATTTATTTTGCCTTTTATTCCCCACTGCATAAATTAAATAGTCAAAATGTGCTTTTTACTCAGTGTTTTCCACAGGATTTGAGAAACTATGGGGTTGGGTCTGATGCTCAAGAGGGTCCGGTAAAGTAAATTACATGTGTCCATTTACTTTAAACGGACACATATAATATGTTTTATACTTTCTGTGAATATAATCCAATTAATCTTATTTCTTTACTGTAAAGACACCTTATTTTGAAAACCGGACGGCGTCCCATGTGTATCCACATGTGTAAGTCGACCCAATTTGATAAATAATGTTGTATATGGTTCTCGTATCGCGCAACTTCACAGCCTCTCTTCAGGTAGGACTCTCATACTGCAACAATTGTCTTTGTAAAGAGAGAAACTGACAGGATAAAGTCGCTAACCTGCCTGTCAGCTCGCTCTGGTCCATTTCAGTAGATTTACCATGAATATGTGTGCGCTCCAAATGTAGGTGCGGCTACAAACGAGTGACAGAAAACTCTCGAAGTGGGTCAGACCACACAGATAGTGTGGATGTGCTAGGAGACAATTCAGCAGAAGTGTGTCTGCAAATGGCCATTTTTGCGTCTTTCTCAGACACTTTAAAATGCTTCCACACTGCCAACATGTCAACGTAATTGTTCAGTAAAATTTCTTCGGCCTTTTGATGTATTAGGCCAAACACCGAAAGTGCAAGAACATTCGGTGCATGTGTATGTATCTCTGTTTTTAACAAGTGGATTTGCGAGCTAACCCAAACTGGACTTTTTCTGTTTATTCTGCAGTCATAAAGGACCGCCCTCGCCTCTCTCCCAGTCATGCCCAGGCTGTCCTACCAGACTCTCCCCGTGAAGATTACTCCTATAAACAGTCCATCCTCAACCTGATAAAGAATAAAGCATTTGTCCTCCTGCTCATCAGCTACGGTAAGTGTGAAACACCATCAGATTTATGGACTGTTAGATCCAGAGAGTAACTTTCTATGACTGGGTGTGACTATGGTATGTCTCAATTCCTGGATTATCATCAGAACATATATGCGAACTATAGTCAGGAGGTCAAGAATCAGCAGTTAATGAGCCCTGACAGTTCTTCTCTTGGCTCAACGCTCCTGGAAGAGAGATAAGGTCTCTAGATACTACAACCACTTACTTACTTCTTTATTTCTACTGCTACTTCTACCATTAAAATGTTCACTATAAATACTACTATAATCCTCCTGCTACTACTACTATTACTACTAATACCTGTCTACTAAGATTATTATCATCACTACTAGAGCCCGAATGATATGGGTTTTTGGGGCCGATGCTAAAGTGAAAAAGAGCCGATTTATGAGCTGATATTTAGATTTAGAGAATGATTTGGATAGTAGAAGTAGTAGTAATAGTACCAGACCCCTTTACTGTATAAACTACACTTAGAACAGGCCGATATTGAAAGCTGCTATGTATGTGGGCTATAAAACCTTTTCCTAAATGGATTATGTTAATAAAATAAATCACAGTCTCAAAAAGTGAACATGTAAACTATTGCACATCAATAAATATTTGTTGCTGGAATGTGCAACTTTTTCAGCCATCTGTAAACAGAGAGAGAATAAGCATGTATATTTCACTTTACACATAATCTACCATAATTCCAATGTAGCATATTCACATCTAGTTTATCCCTTTACCAGCACTCTTCTGACCAAAGCTACGAGAAACCATTTCTCATCATCTGTCTAAATCATGCCGTCTATGATACAGTGAGCGGCTGTTGAATGCATCTAATACAACATGACTCTACAATGAGGACTTGCAACTTTGAGATTTCATTTAACTAACGTTATAACTATAACCAGAGCCGTTACGGCTCTGACAGCGTTTCACATCTACAACGTCACAAAAAGAGCCTGAGCTGCAGGAAGTCGTGTTATTTTCTTGTTCAGCTCACATTTATTTAGATGTCTGCTCTGGTTTAATAATTTCAGACACGCCGACTAACTGCAGACAGGCAGCTCACAGATATATTTAGAATACACCAGAAACTATAGTTTAACGGCTCACTGATAAACACGGCATTAGCTTTGTGGCTAATTTAGCAACGGGCAGCGTTAGCTGCTGTAACGTTACGTGATTTTAGAGAATATTTAGAAGTGATGAACTACATTAAAATTTGGACCGTTCACTAGAACTGCCACACTGTTTCAGAATAAATCTACAGTTTCGTCTGTCAGCAGCTTCCAACACCCAACTACCGTAACATTAAACTGCTGTGAGCTATTAGTGCAGTAAAAAAACGGGAGGGTTAGCAAGTAATGAATGTTTTCAGGAGAAAATAAGTGATTGGGTCTGTTTTTATTATAATTATTTAAGTCATGTAATAAACGTGACATTAAAATTTAAGAAGCAGTCTACATCTTTTACATAGGCCTACTGCCACCGGCTTTACCAGAGGTAGCAAACATTTTAAATAAGGCCGGCAGGTTTTTATTTGATTTTAAAAAGGTTAAAGATAGGGGAGATTTACAGGAAAACTGGGTGGATACCAGGTGAGAACGGGAAAATACGGGATAATCCCGGGGAAAACTGGAGGATTGACATGAGAGGAGTGGAGAGAGGAGTGGGGTAATGTGAGGCTTCATCCACACTACTACAGTTTTTTAAACCGTTTCATAACAAATACGATCTTCTCAGTCCACAGCAGCATTTTAACTGCGTATCAGAGTTGATCGCCTATATATTAAAACAACTGAAAACACACATCGAGTAGCTGTTCAGCTGTTCATCTGGCTGATTCACTGCAGATGACAATGTGCCAAGTTTTAAGATACATGACAAACTAAACTGACAAGTTAGACTACAGACAGCTTTCAATGTAGCTGGTTTGTACATGTGGCTAATAGCCAAGCCAACGTTAGCTGTGCTTATATAACACATAGAGGATGAGAGACTGTAGACAGGGCAGATTAAAATAACGCTTTCTACGTGTTTATGCTTGTTTAACAGATGTACTGATAAAGTATTGTCTTTTTACTTGTGATGGTTTTATCGCACGTACTTACAGTAACAAGTGTAGCTGTCATCAACTGAGTATTTTGGAGCTAATATGTTATCTTCACTTCACCGTCACCACCGCGGCCGTGATCTCTGCTGGCCGCAGTGTGTGTGTGTAGGAGCTGACACACACAGACAGCAGCAGAGGCTGCAGCCTGGTCACAGGAGGAAGATTTCAGGACATTTTAAACGCTTGCCATCTCTCATCTAAAATAAAACATTTTACATGCTGAGGAGTTTGCTGCAGTTTGCAGCTCAGAAAAGAGCTTGGTTGTTACAGTTTTACATAAAAATAAAATGAAGTGAAGAGAAAGTGCACTGGCATATAATCCTCCCCCAAGTGAAATTATTTACTTTTTTGTCAGGGGTGAATGTCAATGTTTACATTTGTAAAATTATAATTTTTTGTAGAATCAAACGTTATTTGTCTTGTTTAAGATCTGTTTCTACAACAAATGAGTAATATGGTATAAATAATACAGGAGAGACTTAGTGTTCTCTTCAGTGAAATAATAAAAAGGTACGGTAAATATCGTTATCGGCTAAAATCCAATATCGTGCATCCCTAGCTATTACTTCTGTTACTGCTGCTACTATTACTAATATTACTTCAGCTATACCACTACATATTTGAGTATTTGTACATATTCCATTAGTACAACTACTGTACATTAATTTATACTGCAGTAACCACAGCAATTTATTTACTTGAATTGCATTCTTCTATTGCCACTACTCGTTTATCCAAACAGGACCCAAGATTAAGGTGTTAAGTTTTTAACCTAATCTGTCAACCTTCAAACCCTTCAAGCCTCTAAAACAACGCTCACAATCCTCACATAACAATCCAGAAAGTGAACATTTGCCCTGGAGAGCCAACATTAGGGAATAGCAACTGAATGAGGCTGAAATGTCACACTGTGTCAAGCTGACTTTTATGTTCTCATTCAGCCGGGCACATTCCAGACTGCATGGTTCTGTTTTCTTCTGCATGTGACAGGCCAACTTAAAGAAGAGGATTAGGCCAGTGTCATACACATTTGACCTACATGCATAATAGGGTTGGGTATCATTTCAATTTCATCATGATTACTATTCTACGAATCAAATCCGGTTCTTATCAAATCTTGTTTCTGACACCTTCAACACAAATCTTGTCAGTGCTCTGTGGCCTTCTTCCTTTTTGCTCATCTTTACTTTCATGGCTAAAGTGAAAGGAGTTTCTGTACTAGAGGGGCGTTTCTGGGGACAAAAAACAAAAATATTGGAATCATTTGTAGACATCATTTGTTTACCTTCAGCATAAAAGGTGAATGTCAGCTCATCTGTGTTTTTTGTAACTGTTCCAACTTGGAACCGGTTCTCGATACCCACCCCTAATGGTGACTCTAACTCGGTAAGCACCAATCAGGGATGCACACGCACTCACAGTCACGGCAGCTAAACACACAGTCGTCCTTGTTGTTAGAAAACAGTGACCTTAAGGAACATAGTTTCTACAGTAAATCTCATCTTTTCCCTGCAGTGTTCTTATTGTGGTTTGGGCATGTGCCTATTTTTGCATTAGATTTAAAAATATCAAAACCAAACCCAGACATATTCATCATGGACAAATTCAATTCTAAGCTGAAAGGAGTCAAGACAGAGCTGCTAAAACTAATTGCACATTGCCCTGCTTCTTTGTTTCTGTCTGTCTGCAGGTATAATGACCGGTTCCTTCTACTCCGTTTCAACACTTCTCAACCAGATAATCTTGGCCCACTATGAGGTAAAACCAGCAGCTTTTTTGCACTCACTGCTGTCTTTTTCACGTGAGTTTTAAGGGAGGACACTCATTACAACTATTACATTATGTACAGTATATCTATGACTGGGACATTACCACTGTGTCTGAACAGGTTGCTATCAGTAGTTCAAAGAAATAGTAACAGGTTCAGGTCTCTTGCCTCCTGATTGTCTCAGTGTCCGATTTTAGATTTTAGAGTTTAGATTATTTTAAATATTTGGCCAAAAACTTAATTTTAGTTCCCCTAGCTGTTATTCTGTTCTAACAGAATACGCTACAATATACAAGATACAAAGCAGGTCAAACAACATAATAACGGAAAAATCTATTGCAGATCTTTATCAGCACACCGACTTTTCCACCTCAACCACGCTTAAAACATTATTTCCATTTAGCTGGTTGTTGTTTTTTAGTTCTGGTCTTCCTATTCATGTTTAAAATGTACATAAAAGTGTATGGAAAGAAAGAGAGACAGAGAGAGAAAAGAACAAAGAAACTTCTGATGGCTGTGATGAGACATGAGCTTATTGTCTGAGTTCATTAGCTGTTTTCACGCATGCCTGCTGCCCACCATAACACTGTCAGTGCACACACACACACACAAACACTGAGATATGTTCACCCTTGCATGAACTTATAAAACTCTCTGAGCTGAACCATCAGATGACTTAACAGATCTCTCCTACCAGAAACACCATAAATTCCTTACTCCCCCCAGCTAACAACACCCTCCCGTATACAGTATAACAAAACATGTGACTGGCTTATAGTCCACCTGTAAGGAGAGGCTTTGTATCTCTGTTCAGATTTGATGAGTTTAAAGGCACACAGAAGCCTTTAAATCAGCTGTTTGTTTCCATTGAGGCTATAATAACATCTCCTCTCCTCTCCTCTCCTCTCCTCTCCTCTCCTCTCCTCTCCTCTCCTCTCCTTTCCTTTCCTCAGAACCAGGAGTTGAATGCTGGAAGAATTGGTTTGACTCTGGTTATCGCTGGAATGGTCGGCTCCATCCTCTGTGGCCTGTGGCTGGACCACACAAAGATGTACAAGTAGGCAACGCGTACACAAGCTTTTCCCACCTGTTCATTTTGTGATAGATAGACTTTTTTTGTAATTTAGTTGTTTTTCTTGTGTGGCCACACAGTGTGGCCCGTGACAAATGTGGGGGAGACACCATTTCAACTGTTTAACCAACGTAATTTATTTAACAAAAGCTAATAAATGAAATACATATGTAAACATTAAAAAGGTGTGGAGTGTGGAATCAGTAGTGTAAGGTGTGCATGCTGGACGAGAGAGTGTGTAGGTGTTGTAAGGTCAGGTGCATAAGAGAACAAAAAGGAAAACTGAAGTAACGCTGCCGTCCTCACACAACCGGCAGTGTCCCTTTAGGAGAGAAGAGGGAGAAGGTGAGTGAGCAGACAGAGAGAGCGAGAGAGAGAAAACCATGAGAAATCAGACCTCGCTTTTTTATCCTGGGAACACTGGGCCTGGGTGTCATCATGAAGCAGTAATCAACATCTGCCCAGCAATCAAATGCTAAGCATTGAAATGCAAAGACATTGCTGGACAATAACAGCAGGGGTCATTATATAATACTTTACTATTGCACATCTCCATAATGCTGTAATGTCTTCCATGGTATGTGGACACTTAAAGATTAGACCCCTGCCTGCAGGCTACTGGCCACTGATGTTAGTACATGGTCTTCCACAAACTGTTGCCACAAAGTTGTTTATATGTCATTGTTCGAAGTAGCATTGACATTTCTCGTCACTCAAACTAAGAGGCCCAACCCTTGAAAAACAGGCCCAGACAGGTATGTTGATATAAATGGGGCCTTATAGTGTAATACATTAGTTGTTGACCCTTTTGTGAGACAAATCAAACAGATCAGTCTGGTTCTCACAAACCAGTTTGAAGCTCATGTTTCATTTGCTCTGGCAGATTTTTACCCACCCAAAATCAGATCGGGCCAATCGCAACCGCTCCTATTAAATCCAGAGGCATTTTGGTTTGCGCTCTTTGGAAAGTGAAAATGAACTGAGGATGTGTTTTTTTTTGTTTTTTTTCATCTGGTCTAGCTCATGTCTGTGTGTGGGAATCAAGTGGGAAGAAAATGAATCAGGAGTTAGTTTCACATGCAGAGGATGATTACAGAAGTAACAAAAACACTGATTGGTGAAGAAAATGCTGTCAATCAAAGTAATCAAAAAACCGAGTGTCTCTGACGAGTTTGTGCTGCTGTTTTACAGGACGACGACTCTGATCGTGTATATCCTGTCGTTTGTGGGCATGGTGGTCTTCACCTTTACTCTGAACCTCAACAACATCTACCTGGTCTTCTTCACTGCTGGAATCCTCGGGTACGACGGGCCTGGTTTGCTAAATAATACATCTAGTTACATTACATTTGTATAGTGTACAGTATTTGTTGTTAAATATATATCTATGTGGCACTTTGTATTGCAAGTGAAGTATTTGACATCGGAACCACTAACATTTATGTCAATGCAGCCGTAAAGCAGTGGTGTGAAACAGGATCTAACACACGTCACTGTGGCATGCACGTTAAACAGCTACTTTATGTTTCCAGGCTGCACAGTATCATATAATGATACACGTTACAGGTTATCCTTGCAAACCATCTCCAGTTGTGTCAGAGGGCTCATGAAGACAGATGACATTGCACAGTCTGCATAACTCGTTCCCTCCCTCACACTTTATGTCCATTAACAGCACTGACCTTCACACGGAGATCCCTACAGTACCCGTATATAATCATGGTAAAACAGCTGTGTGCTTGTACAGTGCAGTTTGTATCTGCAGAGGTTAGGAATTACAAATACAGTGGGTACGGAAAGTATTCAGACCCCTTTAAATTTTTCACTCTTTGTTTCATTGCAGCCATTTTCCAAAAATCAAAAAAGTTCATTTTATTTCTCAGTAATGTACACTCAGCACCCCATCTTGACAGAAAAAAACAGAAATGTAGAAATTTTTGCAAATTTATTAAAAAAGAAAAACTGAAATATCACATGGTCATAAGTATTCAGACCCTTTGTGACACTCATATTTAACTCACATGCTGTACATTTCTTCTGATCATCCTTGAGATGGTTCTACTCCTTCATTGGAGTCCTGCTGTGTATAATTAAACTGACTGGACTTGATTAGGAAAGCCACACACCTGTCTATATAAGATCTTACAGCTCACAGTGCATGTCAGAGCAAATGAGAATCATGAGGTCAAAGGAACTGCCCAAGGAGCTCAGAGACAGAAATGTGGCAAGGCACAGATCCGGCCAAGGTTACAAAACAATTTCTGCAGCACTCAAGGTTCCTAAGAGCACAGTGGCCTCCATAATCCTTAAATGGAAGAAGTTTGGGACGACCAGAACTCTTCCTAGAGCTGGCCGTCCGGCCAAACTGAGCAATTGTGGGAGAAGAGCCTTGAACATGTGAAAGCCTGCGTAGAGTTTGCCAAAGAACACATGAAAGACTCCCAGACTATGAGAAATAAGAATCTCTAGCAAAAATTTCTACATTTCTGTTTTTTTCTGTCAAGATGGGGTGCTGAGTGTACATTAATGAGAAATAAAATGAACTTTTTTGATTTTTGGAAAATGGCTGCAATGAAACAAAGAGTGAAAAATTTAAAGGGGTCTGAATACTTTCCGTACCCACTGTATCTCAACCATTTCAACAGTTTAACAAAAGTAATTTATTTAACAAAAGCCAATTAACAAGGCGTGGAGACTACCAGTGGAATGAGAAATATAAGGTGTGCATGAGAGATGAGATGGTGTGTAGGGTCCGGTGCATAAAAGAACAAAAGGGAAACTAAGGACGATGCTGTCCTCACATGACCGGCAGTGTGCCTGCAGGAGAGAAGAGGGAGCTGGAGAGCAAGAGAGAGAGCATGAGCAATAAGGCCTTTCTTATTAAACTGGGAACCTTGTTCTCACAAGGAGGCACTAATCAACATCCTGGCCAACAGTGAAGTGCAATGCATTGAAATACAGATATACTTCATGAATAATAACAGCAGGGGTCAGTCTACAACTCCTACAATATGTATTTTGATTAATTATATAAACGTGTTAAAATTGTAAAATAATACGTATTTCTTTTTACACATGCTAAGATGTTGTGTTACAGTTACAAAAATTAAGAAAAGATGCAAAAGAAGACAAAAGGAAAATATACATGTAAAATACATCAATAAGCTAAAATGGAATAAAACCGAAGAAACAGAGGAGTACAAAAAAGTTTCAGTTCAGTGGAAGATCTGAACAAGTAGCCACAAATTTTAATAAAGAGTAACTAAACAAAAAATTGTTAGAGTAAATTATCACTCAACAAAGGCACATTTATATATTTACTTGTTTGCTGTAGGGAGAAACAGGGGGCACACTCAGTGGTAGTGAAAATGTTTCATCACCCGACTCAGCATACTTTTGAAGTTTAACAGCCACTAACCAATCATAAACGTTCATGAAACCACCATAAAATTTAAATAATTTAGAATTAGAAGATTTTTAATTCTTGATCATAGAACTGCTAAAACAAGCTAAAGACAGGACGTTTCCAGACGACTGGGATTGAAACTGGCAGCTGTATCTTTATCTGACCTTTAGGCTGCATCACCGTGCAGTTTTACTCTCTACACAATACTGTAGGCATGAAGCAAGGCAAGGCAAGTTTATTTGTATAGCACATTTCAGCAGCAAGGCAATTCAAAGTGCTTTACATCAGACATAAAAGCAACACAGGGAAATTGAAAAAATAAAACACATTATAAAAACAGGATAAAAAACAGGGTAAAACAGGACAGTAAAAGTTACAGCGCAGTGTAGAATCAGGGCACTGAAAATCTAAAAACAAAGAAAGACATAAACGGACGTTACAGTGCAGTGAAAGGTACCAATCTACGGCTTTAATTTAATTTCAGCAGACCCGCAGTTAGCAGGCAGTGTGTAGATGTTTACAAATAAATTAAAATATGTATATGACAAGATGCAACCTGCGATTTGTTGGATTAATCTTATTTATATTAATATTAACCTTAATATTTTTATCTATTTTGGATCTTTAAGAAGTTTTTTTTCGTTCTTAGAGGCTATAAACCCATTTTTAAGCTGAACACATTATTATTGGACTTTATTTAGTCTCTAAACTCTGTGCTCCTGTCTCACGTCTGTGTCTCAGGTTTTTCATGACGGGTTACCTGCCTCTGGGGTTTGAGTTTGGAGTGGAGATCACTTACCCAGAGTCTGAAGGAACATCGTCAGGACTCCTCAATGCTTTTGCTCAGGTATCATAAAATTCCTCAGAAGTGTCTTTTAAGCACTATATGTAGTACTGCTTTGATATTAATTAATCATGCATTTGTGTGTGTGTGTGTGTGTGTGTGTGTGTGTGCGCCTGCAGATATTTGGGATAATTTTCACTCTGATTCAGGGCAAACTGACCACAGACCACAATCCATTGACTGGAAATATCTTCCTCTGCGTCTGGATCTTCCTGGGAATACTGCTCACTGGTAAGCTGTGTGTGTGTGAATATGTGTGTGTTCAGTTGTGCATGTCAAACCAAGTATTAGAAAGGTAATGTTTCCTTGTTTCATGTTTCAGCCTTTATTAAGTCAGAACTGAAAAGACACAATGTCAACATGGGAGCAGATAGCAACCACCTGCAAGCAGTAAGTGCACAAAAACACACACAAAAACACAGTAATGGTGATGCCTGCCTTCTTGTACCCAACAAACACCCAAAGGTTAACAGTAGATCACTTTCTTTGGCCATTTTACATAAGTCAGTGTGGAATGTTTATCTGTATATGCAGTATTCTTCTTTGAGCAGCTGACACTTATTTGAGTTCAGGTTTCAAGAAAATTACGTTAGATTAGACGTATAGATTTTAAGATCTCATCCACCAGGAACAAGTTATTATTACTCAGTAGGACATTGATGGAATGTGACTTGTAGTTGCTTTGAGCCAAATTAGCAAGCAGTTTTTTACTTGTTCTCTTCTTTTAGTGTTTTTGTATATTTGTTGATCCTCTGGATGATGGATTTGAACAAATGAGGGCCTGCTGTAATTTGAAATAAAACAAATCCTTATTTTCTCATACTTTATTCCATCATTTCCTTCTCCTTTCCATCTCCCTTCCTCTCTGTCAGCTGGGTTCCTGTGGAGTGCCCTTTAGGAGAGGAAAGCATTTAGTCTGAGTGTCTCTTTGTTCATTATTTTTCCTCCTTATGGCGTCCCATTGAGTGACCTTATGGTGAGACAGATTCTTGAATCTTTCTCTAGATTCCCTGAACAGAGTCTTTTTGTTAGTTTGGACATTAAGTCTCTCTCTACAAATTGTCCTCTAAACAGACACAGCTATAAAATCCTTTCTCTTCTTGATTCTGGCCTCTTCACCGGCTGATTAAGCTATTAAATCTGTATCTGGACTCTTCAATCAGACTATGTCCCCGCCATCCTGCTGAGTCACTGCTGAAGTGCCCTTCAGAGAAGGCAAATCATCAAGCCCATCCCCTCTTTCCGCTTCATCCTTAATTCAGAGGTCTACAACCTAATCTTTAGCTTCCCTCAGGAACCCACAATCAAGTTTTGCAAGATGAATTATGAATTACATTTTTTCAACATTTATCCGCAGAACTCTTTATTCCTGAATTTATGTTTTGAGATGTATTTCTTCTGATTTTTTTACTTGTGAAATGTGGCGTCTGAAAATAAATCCAATGAAATAACTTTGTAAGTTTTGTCCAACTTTTAAATGTGATTGTGGCCACAAGCACTGCCTCATTTCACAAGGACTTTCATTTTGTTTTTATTTGGCGGCATCTGGTGGTAATATAAAGAAAGACACTGTGGTAGACTGAGATGATGTTTTGGCCACTTGGGTGCAGTGCAAACAAATTATTGTGTTTGTGTCACCAGAGTAGGTCCAAATACTTGCTCTCTTTTAGCTCTGAGGAAAATATCTCCCACTTTAGATGCTAAATACTCTACTGTTTTCACCAGCTAATCTCTAACTTTGAGAGTGGTGAGTGTAAACCAATAAAATGAGATTAACGATGGTAAAACGTGGCACAGAGCGAAGAAAAACTGCAGTCTGGCGATAAGTCTCTGCCGGTTGGTTTCCCTGCAACATCTTTCCCCTACAAGTACTCGTGATACTTTGCTAACATAAAAAATATTGATGGTGCAATAATTGCGAGTGAAAAAGGTGGCACAGATCTTACTCATTGGTGAGGGTTTACTTGTTGCTTTGTTTTGCTGGCCTTACACAGTCAGTTTTGCTACAGTACAAGACAGAAATCTGGAAACATTGACTTGCAAATTGATTCAACTCTGTCTGATGAATACCAGGCCAATACGTGAAGGTTTAAATGATAACAGGACTTGTCACACCCCTAAACTCCACCACATGTTGTCAATAACAAGAAGTTATCAACAACTCCCACACCTTGTTGATAACCTTGTTGATAACAAGGTGTGTTAACAACCATGTATCGTACATAAAAAATTAATGATTGCACAAATACATTCCCGGTTTTTCTCTGTCATATATTTAGAAACTGAGTTTATTGAAAATTTGAAGCAAAATTGGAAGCAAATACCAATAACAGCCCAGCGAGGGGTGCATTTGTCTAATCGGACTCACATTAATTAGCACCCCGTTAGCTTCATCAAAGCGGAGGGTTCTCTATTATAATTTGTCTAATTGGTCTAATTCATCCCTGGCACTTCTAAACTGCAACAAATGCTTGAGGAAGTTTTGCTGATGGCCATCTACATTTTCTCCATCATTCTTTCTCCTAGCTTCCTTCTGAGTGTCCTGGTGACTGCCCTTCAGGAAAGAAAACCAACACAGCCAAGATGGAAACCTCGATCAGCTTCTCCCGTGAAACCTCACTGTGACCCTGCCAAATCACAGGATCGCAGGAGAACTAAGAAAGTCTCCCTGCTGTCACGGGAGACGGACATGTTGGCTATGTGAAGTACCTGAAGGTGCAGTTGATTTTATATTGCCAAGCATAATATCTGGCTCTGAGTGTGAGCCAAGTCTAATCAGGCACAGCCACAATCTACAGTGGCAGGTGGGTGACCAACAAGGCACAGCGCTCCCCCCGAGCTGCTTGACTCCTTCAGAGCTCCTCTGCAGGAGGATCCAGGAGCCCTGTTACAGAAACTTCCTATCTTAAGTCTTAGAAAAATTTAACTAAATCCAACATTGCTTATCACCTTATCTGTATGTTACCTAATCTCACAGCTAAACAATTTCATAACCGTTGCTTTTTCTCGCTGAAACATACAAAAACAGAGCAAAAACAACAACAGGGACTTGTCTTAAAGACAAATGAGTTAGAGCTGTTGGTAACATCTGTAGAGAAATCTAAAGATGAAATAAAGGGTGTGTGCTATGAGATAGCCCTCTCAGTGAATAAGTTTCACCCGCTGAAATTTCATCGGTTGTGTAAAAGCAATAAAAGAGGAGCCATACAGATAAAACAAGTTAGCTAACACCACACAGAAATGTCAACGTTTGGATAGCTTATTGTGTTATACACTTTTAAGTTAGGATAGGAACATTGACTTAGGAACTCATCTGTTAGTTGTTGTTTTTTTCGTAAATTGGGTCCTCATTCTAATCACCAACTGGATCTGAGAGTTCGGAAGTTTCTGTAAAATGGGTTGTGCTCCCAAACACTTGCATAGAAGAAGCATTGCCTCCAATTGTCAGAACATTGGGTTTCATCCTGAAAGGTAGTTTGCGATAAAAAAGGCAGCAATGACATGCAGAAGAAGCGTTATTTTTACTGTAGGTGAAGCATGCTGCTCTACTTCGGTTACTGTTAATCCACTGTAAATCCAGTTTCAATGGAAAACAGGCTGGTAAAACAAGCTTTCAATTCCTAGATCACCATCACAAGCCTCCCTGTAGTTGAAAGAAACAAAATCCTTCTGTCATTCTTGATGAATCATCACAGCAGGAGTTCTTTGTTTGGGGTCTTCAGGTGTCTGGGAGGAAGAACTAGTGAGCCATTTTGTTTGGCTTTGTACAGCAGCTACTGCACAGGGCAACATTTCCTGAGTTTACTTGAATTATCTTCTCATGCTCTAGACTGACATGAAACACACTGTAAATGTAGCTGATATTGTTTCACTGGATTTTCTCTTTACACACAACACTTATGTTAATTATCGAAGAGGACCTCCACATCGGAGGCATAAACCATGAATATTTGAATACAATGCTGCACACACAGTAAACAGGCAGATGCAAATCATTTAGCATGGTTTGTTTTAGTCTGCATAATAATAGACAGACTTTATCACAAATGATATGACAAGTCCTGGGAGTGCTAGACAATTACAAAAGTACATGAAAGCCTACCCCGTACAGTAAACCCGGGATGGCAAGTCCTTCCATTCATGACAAACGACTGAGGCAAAAGAGTGAAATGTTTAGAAGAATTGCATTTTGGTATCAGATTCCAGGGATGCATGCCTGCGCATTTTCCCTATTTTCTTTCCCTTAACTCACCACCACACTGGGAAAAAGGAGGTGTAGGGAAGGAGGAGGAAAGTTGACTTGCTATGAACGGGCACTGACATAACTGACATGAAGAATCAAAACTCTATGCTTATGATTCATGTAATTGTAATAGTGAAAGTAAATGTATGTTTTAATTTATTATATAATAAGTCCAAATCTTAATGTAAAAACGAGTCCATCATAATAAGTGCTAGCAAGACCTTGATGGAGGAAGGTTAGACTTGTTTTGATGACACCCCTTAATTGGCTCTAACTAGGGCTGGGCAATAAAACAATAATAATAATTATCGCAACATCATTTTCCTCAATAACAATATAATAAATGTTCAATATATTGTCAAATATTTGCTTTGATTCATTTGAATCACAAACAAATTAGCACCTTTTCTATTAAAGATGAACTAATCATATTTGTTGAAAAAGAGTAGTTTTAAATGTTCTAACTGACTTGTGAAGTGAGCCACTGTTTGGCATGAAGTGTTTGTCACATTCTGACCATAAAGAAAAGTTTAACTACATATTAACCATCTGGTTTCTTCAATTTTCTCTCAGGATCAAAAATCAGCCTCTAAACTTGAAAGAAATAATCATTTGACATTTATCGAATAATATGAAATGTTTTCATCAGGATAACATTTTTGGCCAGATCACCCAGCCCAACAGGTTTAAAGAATATTATGGCATTAGAGAAATAACATTCTGCAGTAGTAAAAAAGTGCCTGTACAGTGTACAGTGGCTTCATGACATCACAACAGTGCTGCAGCGTTTTCCTACACAAACCACAAAGGACCAAACAGAATGTGAACATGTTCTGAGTTCAGTGCACAAAAAGAAAATTGCACAATTTCAACTTTTATACTCAAGTACATGATTTCAAATTCTTGGTTTTTAATTGTTTTTAATGCTGACTGTTGTCTGTTATCACACTGAGATGTTGACACATGAAAGAAGGAGAGCGCTATCTTGAGGAATCTCTGTGGTAATAACAATGCAAGCAGGGTGGACAAGGGAAGCACAAAAGTGTTCAATTCTTTGTGCAACATCTAT
The DNA here is from genome assembly GCF_021292245.1 of Micropterus dolomieu. Classification (NCBI taxonomy): domain Eukaryota; kingdom Metazoa; phylum Chordata; class Actinopteri; order Centrarchiformes; family Centrarchidae; genus Micropterus; species Micropterus dolomieu. The sequence continues at coordinate 24,822,836 of NC_060159.1, read as the reverse complement.
TCATTTGTCATATAAAGTTTGACTTGTAGAAGGAATTCTGTTTTAGTGTAAGTATACATTTTTCAAGTGTGAATGAATGTTGCCAACGTTTACTGTTTCAAAATAGAGGCAAAATATGTAATTAACTGTCATTTAGCTTACTTCCAGTCAAGTCTTACAGGTATGCGGCATTCAGACCAAACGTGAATTTCCTCCTCACGACGCTTTCCTTGCATGAGTACATTCGCTGCAAGTGTTCACACACAACGCGAGAAGGCGATTTTAAAGCGATAACGTGAATTAAAACAACTTGCCATTACTACAGCTGTATGAACCCAAAGTAAATATTTTGCTGTGATTAAATTGCAATAAACGGATTAAACTGATGGCGAAATAACTACAACATGATGCAGATTTGTTAAACATATGAATTAATGCTTTGTCAGGTCTGTCAGCACACATCGCTCTGAAGCCGTCAGTGACGTACGGACAATCTCAACGCTGATAGGCTATCGCGACTCAGCATCATGCAACTTTCTCTCTTGAGTTGAAAATATTCAACTCTTCACGCCCCCGTCCCCGCCCCCTTCGCGTCGCTTTGTGCCACCTGACAGTAAATCGCGGCTCTACGCGTCTTTGCATTGGCTTTGTATGTAAACTCACCACCCCAAACACTCCTTCGCTTTTGGTCTGAAAGCACCATTACCCCCTGACTACATTGATGTGTTTTAAATTGTTTATTTGACTTTCACTTGAGAGAACAGATAAACATTTTTAAGGTTTGAAATCTTTTTTGTATATAGTTTTATTTTTATTTAAAATTAAAAAAAAACACATGAACAAACCAGGATTTTCTTTGATTTTCTTTCTTTATTTTGGCTTTTATTTTTCAATGAATAGCAGCTTTTCAAATGGCACGTAATCATCTTCAGCTTCATGTTAGCATCTTCAGCTTTTACAATCATCAACTGTTTATTAATAAATGGCATTTGGCAATTACATATTATTTTAGGAAATGTTTAGTTTTATCACACCTCTCTATGTGTCGAAGGAGGCTTGAGAATATTAATCAGTGTTAACTGTACAACATCAGCAGAGAGGTATTTTACTTAATTTGTTGTATGATACACTTTACTTTTCAAAATACCTTTAACATGGCCACGTTTCTCCAAACCACTGTTAAGTCATCTGTTTCACTTATTTCTGGTTGAAAATATTTATTACTTATTATTATTATTCTTTATTTTTATAATTATTTTCTGGTACTTAGCAAATGAAGACCTAACATGTCATTGTCTTTCTCAAATTTTTTATAACCGTAACTTTTATAGAGCACAAAAGTCTGACGGTCTGATGGTCAAACAGTATAATTTATTTGTCTATTTATTAATCTCTGTGAATACACTACAGCAAATAGCACTGAGGAGTATTATAAAAAGATTAATAATATATGGTTCTCTGGTCTGAGAATTCAAGGTATCAGACATTTCATTTCGAAAAATTACTATTAACGGTAATGTTTGCTTAAGCATATTTTACGCCATCTCCATCCTGCAGTAAACACAGTCTGGTTATCCTTTTAAACCTTTTATTCTGTTGATGGGTAGAATTTGTCTCTGTTTGAACAAAAGGACTTACAGTAAAGGCATCTGTCACAGGACTCACACACTGAAGATGCAACACACTTGCTACAGAGAGGGAATCTGAGAAACGTAGTAGCAAGCAACGTAAACTGCTCTCTTCAATTCCCATATTCCCACTTGATTCTGCAACAGACCACTAAGCAGGATACATAGGGGAACATAAACAAATCTTCAAACAGAGTTGTGTTTATGTGTGAATTATTTCAAAAGTATTTAGAAGTATTTAGAAATAATTTATTTGGCAGAGCCCATCCCAGGATCTCCCTGCAGGAATGTATCTCAGTGTTATTCTTCTGTGAAGCTGTTGTTGGATTTTTAATTCATACATGGTCGGATGTTCACATTGTATGCAGATGACATTACTCTGTACATTTCTGTTGAAAATAAAAAGACTGACACTGAGTAAAATCACAATTAAAGCATTTTATCTGTCTTTGTCTTTTCAACGCAAACACAAATTTATTTTTGAACTTTGTTCAAAAACACTTTATCTAGTAACTAAAAATGACACAGGAAATTTTGAAGATAGGAATATGTGCTTCTTCATGAATTGAGGCACATTCTTAACCACTCATAAAAATGTCTTTAAGTCTTTTGGATATTGCCAAATAATGCATTATTTTGTCCAGTTCTTCTTCAAAGTTTTTACATTTTTGAGATATAATTTTGAGCTACAAGTTTTTTTTATCTGAGAATGACAGAGAACTAACAGTAAAAATTATGCCAAAATAGTGGAAGCAGCTACATGTGTGGTTTGGAAAAATAAAGTTACCCCAGGTTTCATTCTTTATATTTTAGTCAATTTCTCAGATCTGTTTACCTGGAACTTGTTAAAAAATATGGAATTGTACTGTAATTGAAGAAATTAAATTGCTGTAAATGTTTCATTATGCCTTTTGTAGCTTAGACACAGGTGATTGTGTAACGATTGTCTGAACAGTAATAATAATAATAATCTTTATTTGTAGAGCACTTTTCAAAAACAAGTTACAAAGTGCTTTAACAAGTGTAAAGACAATAATACCCAAGAGACAATAATACAAAAACAATACAAGATAAAAGCATGAAAACACTGAAAAGACTAAAATACACATTTAAGATAAATATAAAATTAGTAAAATACAATCAAATAAAAGGGATAAAATAAAGTCAAATAAGATCGGGAAAGGCTCTCCTATAGACTGGTCTTTTTGCTATATTTCTAAGTTGATAAAAACATGATTGAACAAGCTTTGTGGTGTGCTGCTCGAAATTTTAATTACTATCAAACCAAACACCAAGGTTCTTTCCCTTAATGTGATTTACTAGGGAACAAGCAGATGGCAGTATTTGATTTGCCATCTGCTGGGACCCGATGACCAGGATTTCTGTTTTGTCTGAGTTCAGTTGGAAGAAATTATTTGACATCCATTTTTTAACTTCACAAAGGCAGTTGTTGAGTGAACTCAGCATTCCAGGGTCTGTGGATCTGACGGGCAAGTATATTTGTGTGTCATCAGCATAAATATGAAAGGAAATGCCATGTTTATGGTTAATATGTCCAAGGGGAAGCAGATACAAGGAAAACAAAATGGGTCTTAAGACCGACCCCTGAGGCACACCATTCTAAAACCATTCTAGGGCAGCACCAGAGATCCCCACCCAGTGCCTCAGTCTGTCTAACATGATGTTGTGATCAATGGTGCCAAAAGCAGTGCTAAGGTCCAGGAGTACCAGGACTGAGCACATGCCTTCATCAGCAGACATTAAAAGGTCATTGGTGACTTTAAGCAGGGCAGTCTCAGTGCTGTGGTACTTCCTGAAACCAGATTGAAACTTTTCAAATATTTTGTTATTTTCCAGTACAGTGAGCAGCTGTTTGGACACAATTCTTTCTAGAATCTTTGCAATAAAAGGCAGTTTTGAAATTGGTCTAAAATTATGTTGGAGGGAG